>NW_006409086.1:92590-93733 GCF_000296735.1 Chrysochloris asiatica
TCAAGTATTCCTACTGCTTGCTTGCTCTAACACTCTGATCTTTCCTTTCACATACATCCCTATAAAGGATGTGCCTTTGGATCAACACTCAGTCCCAACCACTTCCTAACTCTTCTCATCTCTAGAGATAATTCCGTGCTTTACTTTTTGAGGAAGTTACCTTAGTAACTCCAAAGTTATTTACTCTTTTTAAAAAGGAAGATACATGCCACTAACAGCAAAAGCAACAACTTTAGTCTTTGACAGTGCTTCACTTTATGTGAGAATTTGTCTGAATTTTGCTTAGGATTGAAGTCTCAAGGAATGATAGTTATATTAATAATCATAATAATAATGACAGACATTTACTGTATAATTGGAACTATGTAGCACAGAGGTTATGAATCGGGCTGCCAACTGCAAGTTCAGAAGTTCGAAACTACCAGCTGTTCCACGGGAGAAAGATGAGGCTTTCTGCTCCCATAACGATTTACAGCCTCGGAAACCCTGTACAGGGTCGCTATGAGTTGGAAGCAACTCCATGGCACACAGACTCCACCCTTCAAAGGGAGTTCTGGTGTGGCGCTATGGGTTAATGCGCCAGACTGCAAAGCTGTTTGAACTGCAAGGTTGGCAGTTCAAGCTCTCCAGCTGCTCCTTGGAAACCATACACAGGGTCGCTATGGGTCAGAACCGACTTGACGGCACTTAACAACAACAACCCTTCAAAGAGCTTTGTATATAATCTCACATTTACTCTTTAAAACCTTTTGTGGTAGTTATCTGCATTTCACATTGAAATAAATAGAAACACAGGATTTAAATATTATGCACAAGGTCATTTAGCTGGTTTTTGAATGCATTCTGATCCAGCAGTCCACATGCTGAACCTTTGTTCAATGATGCTCACTCATACCTTGGATACCACCTTTTTTGAGTTACCTGTGTTTTAACAAACATGGTTTGCTTCTTCTTAGTTGTGAAACTTGGAATACATTCTTCATGAAAAAAAAAAGAGTGACATTTTCTTAGAACAATTATGTTGCTGGTATTAAATTCTATCAAACTGTCACCTGACTTGTGGGAATTCCATGAACTATGGAAGGAAATGCTGCATGGTCTTGTCCCATCTCCAGGATAGGTTAGATCTGACCATAGTGATGC
>NW_006409086.1:94533-95713 GCF_000296735.1 Chrysochloris asiatica
TTGAGGAATGAAAGAAAGTTGAATAACATACTTTCCAATATAATTTCTTGGATACAGCCTTTGTAAATGGTGTTGAGGAACCACAGCACAATCACTGACTTCATTCTGCTTGGACTGTCTGATGACCCTCATGTTCAGCCTCTATTCTACATGTTATTTCTGGCGATTTATCTCCTGACCATAATGGGGAACCTCATGATGCTACTGTTGATCAGGGCAGACTCCCACCTCCACACCTCCATGTATTTTTTTCTGAGTCACCTCTCTTTTCTGGATCTTTGCGTTTCTTCTATCACTGTGCCTAAGCTACTGGAGAATCTCCTCTCAAAGACAAAAACCATCTCAGTAAGGAGCTGTGTGGCTCAAAGCTTCTTTCTGTTTCTCACTGGAGGGACTGAGGCCCTTCTGCTTTCAGTGATGGCCTATGACCGCTATGCTGCCATCTGCCACCCTCTGCACTATGGACAGATCATGAGTAAACAGCTGTGTATGCAACTTGTGTGGGGTTCCTGGACCTTGGGTTTTCTGGATGCACTCATCAATATCCTGCTAACTTTAAACCTGGTGTTCTGTGACAGCCCAATCATCCACCATTTCAGCTGTGAGTTACCCACTATCCTTGCTCTTTCCTGCTCTGATATTTCCAGGAACATCACTGTTTTCCTTTGTTCCAGTGTCTTTCATGCACTGACAACCTTTTTATTGATTTTTATTTCATACAGCCGCATTATCTCCACCATTCTGAGCATCAGTTCTACCACAGGCAGTAGGAAGGCCTTCTCCACCTGCTCCTCCCATCTCACTGCAGTGAGCTTATTCTATGGTTCAGCTTTTCTACGCTACCTCATACCAACCTCAGGCTCACCCCTGGAGCTGATTTTCTCTGTGCAGTACAGTGTGATCACTCCCATGCTGAATCCCCTCATCTATAGCCTGAAAAACAATGATGTTAAGGTAGCTCTGAAAAGAACTTTTGGAAAGCATTTGAAACATATCAGAGGCTGAAACAAAAACAATAGGATGGTGGAGAACTGGGATAATTTTGCATACATCGTCATTAGCTGAATTTAGAGTAAGGTGTAAATACAGTCCTAGTGTGGCACTGTGGCTTAATGCACTGGACCATAAGATAGGTTTGAACTGCAGGGTCACTGGTTCAAACTCAACAGCTGCTCATCAG
>NW_006409086.1:96521-98724 GCF_000296735.1 Chrysochloris asiatica
GAAATTATTGAATTGCTATGTTCTGTTGTGTGTGTTTTCAACAATGACTAAATAAAACTTAAAAAATAAATTCTTTTTTTAAAAATATTTTGTTGTTGTTAAGTGCCATCAAGTCAGTTCCGACTCATAGCAAATCAGTATAGAGCTTCAGAGGAGTGGCTGGTGACTTTGAACCATTGACCTTGCAGTTCAAATGAACTTGTGGTCCAGTGATTATCCTACAGCACCACACAAGGACTTCTTAAAAAGAATATAAAGTCCTGAGTCTAAGGGAATGAAAAATCCTAGGTAGGGTTGATGAGGAGCAAGACAACAAATTTCACCTTACTGGCCACAGAAAACAATCTTAGAGTAAAAGTTCTGCATAGAGAAAAATCAATCTATTTAGACACATGCCAGACACAAATACCATTGCCAAGAACTTTGCTGTTATGTGCAGCAGAGTGACCACATCTCTAATGTGAGAAACTGCAAGGAGTTGTGTGACTCTAGCAACTTCATTCACTTTTAGGGCATCTGCATTTTCTCCAACAGCTGATCTCATCAGTGTGTCTTTTCCTTGCAAACTGCAGGCTACGTGTCCTAGACAATCTGGTTTTAGTCTCATCACAAGTGAATCCTGGAAACACCCTGTTTTCCATCTTTCAGCTGTAAAGCAACTGGTGACTGCTTAGGGGCCTGATTTGTGTAATCTGTCTTTTATAGTACTCTAATTCGCTGTGATTAATAAAGGGTGGGGATGGGGAGATAAAAGAAGTACAAATTATTGAATTTATTTAATATCAGCATGCATTTGTTCTCTGGATCTAAAACATTAGTTCAAGTCTCTAATTTATATCTACCCATAAATTTACAAATTTATTTTCACATTCTACTGATTATTAAGAATCTTGGTGTGGCACTGTGGGCTAATGCATCAGACTGCAAAGTCGTTTGAACTGCAAGGTCGGTGTTTAAGCTCACCAGCTGCTCCTTGGAAACCCTATACAGGGTCACTATGGGTCGGAATCGTCTCAACTGCATGTGAAAACAACAACAACAACAACAACAACTGATTATTTGATTCCAAATTTTCAAATTGGCTTATTCGTTGTGATTAAATGAAAAGGGTTACTAAGGGAAGTAAAAATTCCAGGATGCATTTAATGTTAACTCAAACCTTTCTCAAACTTTTTACAATCTTACATCATCAATTGACTATAGTTATACCTTTATTTACTCTTCTTTCATGACCCCCCCCCCGACAAAGTCTTTTCTCAATTGCTACAAAATCAAACCAACTTTGAATGCATTATCACCTCCATGAACAATATAATGTATACTCCATGATTAATGGAATATTTCAGATCTGCCTTGCTTTCTTGGACTTGAGAATTGTCACAAATTCAGGGGGAAAGCTTTCTTTGAGTTAAGGAAGTCTGGCACCTGGTTTGATCTCTTGTTACCTTCTACCTGGTATTGGCCCCTAAGGCTTTACTCCATTCATATTATTATGGTCAACTCTGCTTTCAGGAGGCAGCATTTCCCCAGTCCTATTTTGAGTGCCTTCTAACCTGAGGGGTCATCTTCTGGCAGTAGATCAGAAAGTGTTCAACTGCTATTCATAATGTTTTCAGTGGCTTACCACTCAGAAATGGACCTCCTCTTCTTCTTTGTCATCTGTATTTATATGGAATCTTTGCTGAAACTTATTCCCTATAGATGCCCATTGCTGACATTTCAATACTGGTGATATAGTTTCCAGAATTATAGTAACATACAAACCACCACAGCATGACAGACAGATTAGTGGTGGTATCCTGCATGAGGAATTATTATTATTTTAGGCTACAATTATGAACACAAATAATAATGAAATTAATAATAAGGATAATTTATACAGGGCAATATTGAATAGGTTTTCAAAATGTATTTCTATATGTCATATTTAATTCTCCTAAAACACTATCACTGTGGTTGTGATAGTTGTGATTTGTGTCAACTTGGGCCAGGATTCTCAATGGTCTGGAGATTAAGATATAGCAGTCTCTATGATGAGATCCATTATGAGCTGCCAGTCAATTGAAAGGATGTTTCCTTGGGTGTGTGGCCTGCAATATATTTTCTCTTACAAAAACAAAAGGAGAGAGAAGTGATCATAGAAGGAGGATCTTGTTACCATCAAGAAAGACCAGTAAGTGGAGTTCATCCTTTGGACCTTGGG
>NW_006409086.1:99609-100949 GCF_000296735.1 Chrysochloris asiatica
TGAGTTGGTTCTGACTCATAACCAGCCTGTTTAGGGCTTCCAAGGAGTGGTTGTTGGGTTTAAACCACCGACCTTGTGGTTAGCAGTCCAGGGCTTATTCTATAGTGCCACACGAGGACTCAACTATTACTTCAGTGTAAATATGATCCCATTCCTTGATGCCTTGAGACATTGTAATCACCTTTAAAATTTTCCTAACTACTTAGTTCAATATATTATCATTACTGACTTGTTCTAACACTTGCAGTTCCCATTACAGTTAATCAAACTTTGATTTAATTGCTTGTTTTTATGTTTGTGTTTATCTCTGAACTGTGACTTCTTAAAAAACACTCATCATTTCTCTTCCATCATTATGTTCTGATAAAACTTGACCTGTATTTTCTGGATAATTGTGATATTAAATTATAATCGATATAAATTTTATTGTAAAAAATGGTTGGAGTACAATAGAAACTTCACTGTCATGCTTCTCTATATCATTTTTAGGGACAGAACATTGTACATGGGCTTAGGAACCTGCAGTACCATCAGCGAATTCCTCTTGGGGTTAACAGATAGCCCAAAGAGCATAAATTCTCTGATGCTATTGTGGATACCAGGACTGATTCTCCATTCATTATGCCCATATACTACTTCTTGATCACCATTCTTTCATTGATCTCTACTTTTCTTCAGTGTCCATGCCCAAGAAACTGGAAAATCTCCTGTCTTCAAAGATAGCTATCTCAGTATGGGGCTGCCTAGTTCAGATAATATTCTTTATGTTGATCACTGAAAGTGCTGAAGCTCTCTACTCTCAGTAATGGCTTATTGCCACTATGCTGCCATTTGTCAACCTCTGTTCTATGAGTAAGTGATGCATAAACAGTGCTATGTAAATTAAAACCAATTAAGAGACAGAAATAGGCAGATTTTAAAAATTCAATTATATATTATATAGAAGAGACCACTTTATTTACATGAAATTTTTTATTGTGAATTGTGTGAAAGTTTACAGAACAGATCTTTAGTTTATATTAATCAAATCATTCACTTAATTTCATCTAAATGATTGCAATCCCCTCCAACCATTCCACTTCCTCCCTGCAGTTCTTAGTTCCATTCCTTCCTCCTTCCCAGCCCTTCTGAACTTTGTCTTATGTAAGTGCTGCTTTTTTTTATCTTTAGTGGCTTACCATTCCAATGTGAGCATATCTTATTGCCCCGCTACATAAACTGAAAATAGGGCCATGAGAGAGAATTTAGTTCCAGACGTGAAGAGTGATCAAGGGCCCGCAGTCTCAGGTTCCTTCAGTCTCTTTCTAAACAGAAAGTTCAGCCTTTTTTTTTTTTTTTTT
>NW_006409086.1:122116-129292 GCF_000296735.1 Chrysochloris asiatica
CTACGCTACCTCATACCAACCTCAGGCTCACCCCTGGAGCTGATTTTCTCTGTGCAGTACAGTGTGATCACTCCCATGCTGAATCCCCTCATCTATAGCCTGAAAAACAACAATGTAAAGGCAGCGCTAAGAAGAACTTTGGGAAAGCATTTGAAACATGTCAGGGACTGAAGCGAAAACAAGAGGATGGTGGAGATCTGGGATTAAATTGCATACATCAAGTCATTAGCTGAATTTAGAGTAAGGAGTAAATGGAGTCCCGGTGTGGCACTGTGGCTTAATATGTTGGACCATAGGGTTGGTTTGAACTGCAGGATTGGTGGTTAAAGCTCATCTGCTGCTCCTTGGAAATCCTATACAGGATCACTGTGAGTCAGAAACTACTCAATAGCATTTAACAACAACCACAACAGAGTAAGGAGTACTCCCGAATACCCACAATGTCTCATCCTGCAAGCTATATTAGAAGTACATGAGAAACTGTTGTCAGGTGCCACCGAGTGGGTACCAACTCATAGCGATCCTATGTACAACAGAATGAAACGCTGTCTGGGCCTGGTGAACTTCACAATTATTGATTGCCATGTTTGAGATGCTACCACTTTGCCAATGCATTTCTCTAGGGGTCTTCCTCTCTTTCACTGATCCTCCACCTTCCCAAGCATAATATCCTTCTTCAGTAACTGGTCCCTTCTGACAATATATACGAAGTATGAGAGTTGAAGTTTGGTCATCCTGGCCTCCAAAAAGCACTCTGGTTTTTCTTCTTCCAATACAGATCTGTTTGTTGGTTGGTAGCCCATGGCACTTTCATTATTCTCCTCAAACACCATAACTCCAAAGCATCAATTTTTCTACGGTCTTCTTATTCACCATCCAGCTTTTGCATGCATATGAGGTTATTGAAAATACCATGGCTTAGGTCAGGCACACCTTAGTCCACAAGCTGACATCTTTGCTCTTCAACACTTTAAATACATCTTCTGCAGCGGATTTGCTCAATGCAATACATCATTTGATTTCTTGACTGCTGCTTCCATGAGTGTTGATAGTTGATTCAAGAGGAATGAAGTCCCTGACAACTTCAGTCTTTTTTCCATTGATAAGAGCATTGTTTATTGGTCCAGTGGTGAGGATTTCCTCACCAGGTTATAGTGAGATAAGTCACTATATTTAACTATCAAATAATGATATGTATGTACAATATTTTGTTGTGAGCATACTGATTCACTTTTCTCTCATTTGCCTCAGGTTTTGCATTTATTAGAATCATTAATGTCATGAATCCATAATTATTTTTAATTAATTTTGGGGAATACCCTAAAAGTCACAAACTTAATAAGAATATAAAGCACTTATAGGAAGAGATGGAACAATTGCCACTGTGCCATAAGACCAGAAGAATTGGATGGTACCCAGATATCATTAATGAACATTCTGATCAAAGATTATATAGAAGAATCCTGATCAAAAGAGGGAAAATGTACAACAGAGTTTCAAACTCTTATTTAATTTGTAAAACCACTGAGGATGGATGAACGCCTGAAACTGAGACAATCTTTAAACTTTCAATCTAAAATATTCCGTGAAATCTTCTTTAAATGAAAGCAAAGCAACAACAAAGGAAACTTTTAGCCTAATTAGATAAAAATGTCAGCCTTAATCATCTTGATCTTTTAGAGAACTATTAATATAGGATGAAATTGACAACAGCAAGTAGAAAGATTAGATAGGTAGCTTGAGGCTGAGGTAGTGAGCTCATTAATATGGAAAAAACAGCTCAGAAAAGGAGGGTAGCAAAATGGTCACACAACTTGAAAACTATAATCTGTCACACAACTGTACAGGTAGAAATTGTTGAATTTTTCTATATTCTGTTGTGTGTATTTTCAACAATGACTCAATAAAACTTTTAAAATAAATGGTTTTAAAAAGTACTTTGTTGTTATTAAGTGCCATCAAGTCATTTCTGACTCATAATGATCCTGTATAGGGCTTCCAAGGAAGCAAAGTGACCTCGAACCATTGACCTTGCAGTTCAAATGAACTTTGTGGTCCAGTGATTATCCTACAGCACCACACCAGGATTCCTTAAAAAGAATATAGAGTCCTAAATGTAAATGTAAAAAAGAAATCATAGATCGGGTTGATGAGATGCAAGATGAATTTCACAAAACAGTCATAAAGGACTAAAAGTTCTGCATAGAGAAAACATCAATCTATTGAGACACATTCCAGACACAGATAACATTTCCAAGAACTTTGCTGTTATGTGCAGCAGAGTGGCCACATCTCTAGTGTGAGAAACTGCGAGGAGTTGTGTGACTCTAACAACTTCATTTTTCACACAGCCTTCATTCACATTTAGGGCATCTGCATTCTCTCCAACAGCTGATCTCATCAAGACGTCATTTCTTGCGAACTGCAGGCTTTGTGCCCTAGACAATCTGGTTTTGGTCACATCACAAGTGAATCCGGGACTCATCCTTGTGTCTCATCTTTCAGCTGTGAAGCAACTGGTAAGTGCTTAGGGGCATGATTTGTGTAATCTGTATTTTACAGTGCTCTAATTCACTATGTAAGGGGCTCTGGTGGCGTAGTGGCTACGAATCGGGCTGTGAATCGCAAGGTCAACAGTTCGAAACTACCAGCTGTTCCGCGGGAGAAAGAGGAGGTTTTCTGTTCCCGTAAAGATTTACGGCCTCGGAAACCCTGTACACGGTCGCTATGAGTCGGAACCGACTCCACGGCACATAACAACAACAACAACAATTCACTGTGTAGCTCACCAGCTGCTCCTTGGAAACCCTATTCAGGGTAGCTATGTGTCGGAATCAACTCGACGGCACTTCACAACAACAACAATTCTCTGTGTAAGGAGTTCTGCTAGCGTAGTGGTTATGAATGGGGCTGTGAACCACAAGGTCAGAAGTTTGAAACTACCAGCTGTTCCACGGGAGAAAGATGAGGCTTCCTGCTCCCATAAAGATTTACAGCCTCAGAAACTCTATTACAGTGTCGCTGTGAGTTGGAACCAACTCAACGGCACATAACCACCATCAGCAATTCACTGTGTACCAAAGGAAGTAAGAATTCCAGGATGTATTTAATGCTAACTCAAACCTTTCTCAAGCTTTTTACAATCTCACCTCATCCAATTGACCATAGTTATAATTTTCTTTACTCTTCTCTCATGCCCCCACCGCCCAAAGTCTCTTCTCAACTACTACAAAATCAAACAAATTCTGAATGCATTATCACCTCCATGAATAAAACAATGTGTACTCCATGAATAACGGAATTATTTCAGATCTGTCTTGCTTTCCTGGACTTGAGAATTGTCAAAACTTCAGGGGGAGGCGGGGCTGATGAAAAGAAATGCGCATGGGTCTCTTGTGATACAATAGTAAATAACTGTTATCAGGACTGCTTGAGAGGGTTGGAAATGTAAATGTAGACGTTTTGTAGCAAAGAGGGGAGTGATTAACTTTTCAGTCCTGGAGTGGAGGACCCTGGGACCATCAAGGGAGAAGAGTGGACAGCGGGACCCTACCCAGAGAAGCAATGATGCCTGAGATGGAGGCAGTGACGATGACGTGGAAAGATGGAGACGTTGGGGACTTTAAACACAGAGAGGGGAAGGGACTGTGTGCTGACGATCGGGGGTGGGAGGGTCGCAAACTTGTAGTGTATACCCTTTGGTTGGTTGATGATGCATGGAGAGGACTGTAACCATAGCAATTAAACGATATATGATAGGATGAATGTAAAACTAATTTTCTCCCATGTAAACTATCACATAATTCACAATAAAATATTAACAATAAAAAAATAACTTCAGGGGACAAACTTGCTTAGAGTTAAGGTAGTAAAAAACACTGCAGTCTGGCACCTGGTTTGATCTGTTGTTACCTTCTACCTAGTGTTGGTCACTAAGACTTTACCTCATTCGTATTATTATGGTCAACTCTGCTTTCAGGAGGCAGCATTTCCCCAGTCCTATTTTGAGTGCATTCTAACCTGAGGGGTCATCTTCTGGCACTAGATCAGAGAGTGTTCAACTGCTATTCATAATGTTTTCAGAGGCTTACCACTCAGAAATGGTCCTCCTCTTCTTCTTCCTAATCTGTCTTTATATGGAATCTCTGCTGAATCCTATTCACCACAGATGCCCATTGCTGGTATTTCAATACTGGTGATAGAGTTTCTAGCATCACAGCAACATGCAAACGACCACCGTGTGACCAACCGACAGATGAGTGGTGGTATCCAGCATGAGGACTTATTATATATTTAGGCTATAATTATGACTTTAAATAATAGTGAGGTTAATAATAATAATAATTTATACAGAAGAATACTGTATAGGTTATTAAAATGTGTTTTATATATGTCAAGTTTAATTCACATAAAACACTATCATATGGTTGTGATTGTTATATTTTGTGTCAACTTAGGCAAGAATTCTCAGTAATTTGGCAATTAAGATCTAACAATCTCTATGATGAGCTCCATTATGAACAGCCAGTCATTGAAAGGACATTTCCTTGGGTGTGTGGCCTGCAATATCGTTTATCTTACAAAAATAAAAGGAGATACAAGTGACCAGAAAAGGAGGATTTTATTACCATCAAGAAAGAACAGGAAGCACAGTGCATCCTTTGGACCTTGGGGACCTTTCATTATGAAGCTCCTAGATCCAGGAACTCTGGACCTACAAATGCTGAAAGGAGACAATGAACTTTCCCCATCGTCAACATAAAGAGAAAGCCTTCCTCTAAATCCCACACTCTGAATTTGGACTTCTAGCCTCCTAAATAGTCAAAGAACAAATTTCTGCTGGTTAAAATCATCCACTTTTAGTATTTCTGTTATAGCAGTACTAGATAACTAAGACAGTGATATATTATTCAGTTTTCAGAATGGACATACACACACCCTTAGTCACTGCACCACATTGTCTACCCACATTTTGTTATTGTTGTTAAGTGCCATTGAGTCAGTTCAGACATATAGCAACTGTGTGTAGGACTTCCAAGGTTGTAAATCATTGTTGGAGCAAAATGTCTCCTTTTTCTCCTGGGGAGTGGCTGCTAGGCTTGAACCAACAACCTTGTGGGCTGCAGTCCAGTGCTTATTATATGGAACCATCACATTCCCACCCACATTTAAGCCGTACATATTAAGAAAGTTCCATAATTACCATATTTTATCAAAATGCCTTACTATTTCTCAATCCTGACTATTGTTTGTTGTTGTTTATTACTGTTGAGTTGGTTCTGACTCTTAGCAACTCTATAGAAATTCTATAGAATTTCCAAGGGGTGACAGGTGGGTTTGAACTGCCTACCTTGTGGTTAGCAGTTCAGGGCTTATCCTATAGGACCACACCAGATCTAGGCTACTACCACAATCTAAATATGCTTCCATACCTTGATTCCTTTGAGACATCACAATCACCTTTAAATTTTTCCTAACTACTTATTTCAATATACTAACATTACTGACTTGTTCTAAATAACACTTAGAGTTCCCATTACAGTTCATCACACTTTGAGTTAATTACTTGTTTTTATGTTTGTGTTTATCTCTTAACAATGATTTTTTAAAAAAACACTCATCATTTCTCTTCCATCATTATGTTTTTAGTGATTCCCATGAAACTTGGCCTATATTTTCTGGATGATTGTGATATGAAATGAGAATTGATATAAAATTTATTGTGAAAATCAGTTAAGTACAATAGAAACTTCACTGTCATGTTTTTCTATATCATTTTTAATCATAAAACTTTGTAAATTGTCTTAGGAAACTGCAATATCATCAGCGAATTCATCTGTTAATAATTCCATCACCAGATAGCCTGAGGAACATGAACTTGCTGATGCTGTTATGGATATCAGGACTGAGTCTCTTCATGTTATGTTCAATATACCCATGTGCTATTTCTGTATCACCTTTCTTTCATTTATGCATGATTTTTTTTCAGTGTCTGGGATACTGGAAAATGTCCTGTCTTGAAAGACAGCTATCTCAGTACAGGGCTGCCTAGCTCAAATAATATTCTTTATGTTGATCACTGGAGGTGCTGAAGCTCTCTGCTCTCAGTAATGGCCTATTGCCACTATGCTGCCATTTGTCAACTTCTGTTCTATAAGCAAGTGATGCATAACCAGTGGTGTGTAAATTAAATAAATTAACTAATTGAAATACAGAAATAGGCAGATTTAAAAATTCCAATTATATATAATATACAAGAGACTTACCATATTTATTTGTAACTTTTTATTGTGAATTAAATGAAGATTTACAGAGCTGATCATTAATTTTATATTAATCAAATCATTCACTTCATTCAATGATTACAATCCCCTCCATGTATCTGTCTTCCTCCCTGTGATTCATATTTCCCTTCCACCTTCCTTTCCAACCCTTCTGAACTTGGTCTTATACAACTGTTGCTCTTTTGATCTTGAGTGGTTGACGACTACAAGGTGTGCCTACCTTATTGTGTCAATGTATACCTATCTCCCTCTGACTATGCTATGCCACAGGTATTTTAAAGACCAGCATGCCACAGGTATTTTAAACACCAGCAGGGTCACCCATGGTGGACAGGTTTTAGATGAGCCAGCTTCCACATGAAGACAGACTAGAAAGGAGTGACAAACTATTTCCCAATATTTATTCATTGAAAACCTTATGTATATCAGAGGAACACTGTCAGATACAGATATAGTGCTTGAAAATAAGCCCCTCAGGTTGAAAGGCACTCAAAATGCAACTGACGAAGAGCTGCCTCCTCAAAGTAGAGTTGACCGTGATGACACGAATGGAGTAAAGCCCGTGGGACAAAACCCATGGAAACTTCATTTGGTGATAGGGCATAATTCAAAATGAAGAGAAACAGCTCTAAACATCCACTTAAAATTGGAACATAGAATGTATGAAGTATGAATCTGGGAAAATTGGAAGTTGTCACAGAAGAAATGGAATTCATAAACATCACTATCTTAGGCATTAGTGACCTGATATTGACTGCTATTGGCCATTTTGAATCTGACAACCACATGGTTTACTATGCCGGGAATGACAAATTGAAGACAAATGCTGTTGCATTCATTGTCAAAAAGAACATATCCTGATCAGTCATGAGGTACAATGCTGTCTGTGATA
>NW_006409086.1:131866-133260 GCF_000296735.1 Chrysochloris asiatica
ATTGAGCCTTGAGAGTGAATGTAGTTCCAGATACGAAGGGTGTTTGAGGGCCCAAAGTCTCAGGTTTCTTCAGTCCCTTTCTTAACCATGAGCTCAGCTTCTTCTTTTTTTTTAATAATTTTACATTTTGTCCCACAATTTCTTCCCACATTTCTTCCACTCTATCCAGGAGAATCTTATGTGATTGCTTTCAAAGCATTTGGTACTGGTACTTGGGCACCATCTAGTTCTTCTGGTTTCAGAATCATGTAGACTGATAGTCATGGGTTTCATTAGTTCATTGAACTAATTGATTCTAAGCATCTTAAATTTTCATCATTCTTCTTTCCTCTGCACACAGAAAGGCCAATGGGGAACTTAGGATGGTCATCCATGAACTTTTAAGATCGCAGTGGCTACTCACCAAAGTAGGATGTAGAGCATTGTCTTTGGGGACTATGAGACTGTGGTTCAAAGCCCCTAGACCCAGAAACTCATTGCCTCCAGGTGTTTGGTAATGCCTAAGAAGTTTTCATGATTTTGTACCCTGTCTGTTTTATCACATTCATAGATGTGTTTGCAACAAAGGTAAATATTTATGTAGAAATATCCTCTGTCAAACTTTTATATATTTATGGGTATACTCTCACTCTTCCTCCCATACCTGTTCAGCCTGTGCATCTGCATATCTGACCATGTATCTACCTGTAGAGCACTGTTCTTACAGAGTTGTATATATCACAATATTTATGTCTATTTCCTTTAACCCTTACATTCCTCCCTGCATTTTCACCTGTCTTCATCTTTCTTCTTCCAACCTCTCCTTGTTTTAGATTGTCTGTCTTGTTACCCAAGTGAACACATGTCTACTCTTTAATAAGTGAATTACTTTCCCTTCTCTCCAACCTTGGTAACCATCAAAGACTGTTTCTTTTAGCATGAGAACTTTTTCTTGAGCTTTAATAATAGTTGTCTCATATAATATTTGTCCTTTTGTGACTGATTTCTCCAGTTTCATCCATGTTATGAGGTTTTTTTCAGATTCATCATTATTCCTCAGTGTTGTGTAGTATTCCATTGTGCATGTGTACCAAAGTTTGTTTATCCATTCTTCCATTCCATGTGATCTCCTGCATTGTTTCTATCATTTTGGCTATATATTTAAGCTACTGATGATTTCTCTTTATTTCCAACCTTTGCATTCCAATCACCCATATTTATTAACAAAAATAGATTGCATGTTGATTAATTTCAAACTAATGTCTAGGATGTTGTTGTTGTTAAGTGCCGTCGAGTCGGTTCCGACCCATAGCGACCCTCTACAGGGTTTCCGAGGGTGTAAATCCTTACGGGAGTAGAAAGCCTCATCTTTCTCCCGAGGAGCAGCTGGTAGTTTCGAACCACTGACCTTAAGG
>NW_006409086.1:134347-136249 GCF_000296735.1 Chrysochloris asiatica
AGCAGACCAGCCTGGAGCAGCTAGAAGAACAGAAAGACCTACAGGAAAAATACAAAACAACATAGGCAGACCAACTGTTACTACAAGAACAAACAAGTTGTTTGCCCAGGAGACATCAAGGCAAGGGGTCGGGTCCCCTCAGAGCAAACTCCCTTCCAAGACTAAGACTCAATTGGTGACCACACTCTCACTGATAAGGGGAAGTGAGGGAAAAACAGCAATGAAGTGGCGAGCTAAGCGCTACAATGTTCAATAGACTTCTGTGAACCAGGGTGAACACCTGGTTGGCCAGAAGTGTGACAAGACCTGGGGACTCTTGGGCTCAGAGTCAGTGACATAGCCACAGAAGACTAGAGTGGAGAGTTAAGTGTCCAGAAGATAAGAAGAGATGGCATATGCACAAGAACACCCACACTTGCAGATAATATCCACTTGACCTGGCTTCAATGATTGAATGATCAGAGCTCAACCAGAAGAAGAAAGAAGAGGGAAAAAAAGCGTAATCTGATACAATTTGATGAACTTGACCTACATCTATGGATGCCGTAGCTCAAAAGAGGGAACAAATCCTTACAGCAAGGATCATCCCACCTCACCCCCATACACAGATTAGACAGGGATGGGTAAATTGGACATTTGATACCCAAAATGGGAGAGGGGGGAGAGCCTACAAAGGCAAGGAGTGACTGGCTTACAAGCTTTCAAGAGGGAACCAAGATCCAGAGGGCATAGAGGAAGGTAGAATCTCCACTGAGTAGTATGCAATCTGTCTATGTAATACAATAGTGAATAATTGTTATCTGGACTGCTTGTGAGGGTAGGAATTGTAAAGGTAGATGTTTGGTAGCAAGGAGGGGAGTGGTTAACTTTTCAGCCTAAGAGCGGAGGTCCCTTGGACCATCAAAGGAGAAGAGCAGAGAGCAGGACCCTCCCTAGAGAAGCAGTGATGCCTGAGATGGAGGCAGAGATGATGACATGGACAAATGGAGCTGTTGAGGACTTTAGACACAGAGAGGGAGAGGGGCTGTGTGCTGACGACTGGGGGGGGGGGGGGGGGGGGGGGCCGGCCTGTAGTGTATACCCTTTGGTTGGTTGATGATACATGGAGGGGATTGTAACCATAGCAATGAAACGATATGATAGAATGAATGTAAAACTAATGTTCTCCCATGCAAACTATCACATAATTCACAATAAAACATTAAAAAAAAAAAAAAGTATTCATAGACAAGTAAATTAAGAGCAGGACTATCTTCCAAAAAACTCTATTTACAAAGTAGGCTGTCAACCCAATTTGACCTGTGGTCATGGTTGATCACCTTTGGAGTTTATACAAGTTAATGAACCAGAGTTCTGTGAAAACCTAATATTCAAAGAGTGTGGAGGCACCATCCAACCTCCTTTGACTACCCAAGCTGGAAGGAGAATCAAAGGCACATTCCTATGAGGCTGCATGTCTTCTCTTTACAACTTTCTTTATCAATTCTGATGCCAGCTGTCCCTACCACAGCACTCCGTACTTCTCATCTAGGTTTGACCACTCAGAAGTCACGAACCAAACTCAAAGTTATGAAGATCATTAGGAAAGTTAAGAAGGGAAAATTCAGGATCAGAAAATGCTCAGGGTTGGGGCAGCTTCTTTGCTGCTATGTCCATAGGCAGGCCTCTCTTTGGACCTTGCCCCTTGCCCTGACATCTCTCCTTCTCAGACAATGTTACAAAGCTCTTTTAGGGTTGCTAATAAATGTTCAAAGGATACACTGTTCACTATAAACCTCAGCCAATAGGCATTCAGCTCTAGCTCTGTGGGCCAGAAATTCAAGTCCCCAATTGAGTGCTTGGAGGAACCCCCTCTACAAGTAAGCCTTCTGCCTGAAGGCATTCAGCTTCATTTATTCTGGG
>NW_006409086.1:137619-140697 GCF_000296735.1 Chrysochloris asiatica
AGCTTCATTATTTCACAATTTAGTTATAGTTGGTCTCCTAGCTAATCTGCTTGCCCTCCTCAAATCCATTTTTTATGAAAAGATAGATTTACTCTTTACCTAATGTAACATGGGCCATGTGGCATTTTATTATGTATTTGTAGGAGTTATTTTTGTATTCTAGTATTCTTCCTTGTTTTGTCAACATTTTGTAATGTTATCAAATCACATTTGATTCTGAAATGCCCTTAATGAAATCATATATGCTTCTGTAATATTGTTTCCTTAATAATCATGTTACCTGTAATGTGACTTTATGTCATTACTGCTAAGTGCCATTGCACTGCTTAGGACTCATAGTTACACTGCATAGGGTTTCTGAGAAGTGGCTGGTGGGTTTGAACCACTGGTCTTGCTGTGCATATCCTATAGCACCACACTTGCAATTATAAAATTTCCAACATAGAAAAATATAAGTATGTGAAGTATATGAAGAATTTGGTAAGCAACTTTTAAGTTAACCTTACATCTTTGTAGTTAATCTATGGAAAGTAGCTTTGAAACAAAAGTCTAGTTGACCTCCTTAATCTCTGACCTTGAAGTTGATGTGACAGTCCACTAATCTTTAACTCTTGAGAGACCATATAACATTCTAGTCTTTAACGTCCCATGGGTCCCTACATAAACTGTGAAGCAAGGGTGAGGAATTCAAATATAAACCCTAAATTTTTGCACATTCACTGTGAGAAGTTAGAAATGAAAGGGATCTTTGTAGTCTCTTGCTTTATCAAAAATCTGAGAGCCTATTAAGACTCTACCTACCAACGCCTTCTCAGACTCTAATTATAAGGGACTTTCGCTGAGTTTGGCTGGTGGTCAAGTTTTCCTTCCAAGACAACCCAGAAAAGGAAAAGTCTTGACGAGCAAAGATTTGGACTTAAACCATTCAACACTGCAATTATTAATTGTGATTCTCTGTTTCTAAATTAATATCTTGAGCTCTTACTTGTGTGTCCTCCCATAATTACCTTACAATGAAACAAAATGAGTTCATGCATGTTTAACCTGAGCATTTCTTTAGTTACGTTTAAGGTAAAACCCCACAGGACATGTCTCATCATAAAGCTGGACTCTATCTTCTCTCAATATGTACTATATTTTTCCACTTTTTTAGTGATTCTTTCAATGGGCAGGGGTTCTTAACTTCTATCTTAATTATAATTAAGCCAACCATATTGATCATTTGTTTTCTGAAATCTATATATTCATATATAACCTTTTAGGTACCATCAGGTGGACTGTGACTCATAGTGATCCTAAACACAACAAAAGAAAACAACACGCAGTCCTGTACCTCCTACCATCTTCACAGTTGTTATGTTTGAGCCCACTGTTGCAGCATATATGTATTTACTATCACATACACACACACACACACACACATAGATTTTTCAAAGTTATACACATGTATTTTTCCATATGGTGAAAATAGTCATATCAAACATTCCTGAAGCTATTAAATACAAACATAAATACTTGTATGAAATCTAAAGATATCTAAAAATCTAAACATAAATATTTGTATGAAATCTAAAGATAAATCTAAAGAAATCAGTTAAATAATAAAATACCTATAAATTTCATATTAATTTACAAAGAAGGCAAATGTTCTAACAAAATGGACTTGATTATTCTAAACAAGCAGTGATTATATTTCATTTACTTACTCCATATATTTTCAAAGGATGGTAGAGTTTTTGTCAGAACATTCCGGTGTGATTGAAAATCATTGAGCTAATTATAAATAAATGAAATTTTTGTTACTATAATCCTTTCTTACTTAATGCTATGATAAACTCATTAAACAAATACGTTCTTAAATACTCCCAAGTATAGAAGCACTCAAACTAAAACAGAAATGTGGTTCAGTTTGTGAAGGAATCTAAACAGAGTCACCAAAGCATATAGATTTGAATAGGTAGTTTAAGTCAGTGAATGTGTTTGCTGTGTTTTTGGATTTGTTTAAATTTTTATCTTTTTTACTTTAGTTTATCAATAATCACTTTTATAAAGCAAATGTTCCTGTGAGAAGTTGAAAAGAAAAGAAATAATTCTTAGACTGTCTACTGAATAGTATTCCTTTGCTGCTTAGGGACCAAATACCCCATTAGTATTTGTAACTACTCTTGTCTCCTCTAAACTCCCACTAGGTTCATAAATTTACATTTAATAATTACAGGTCATTGCATCAACCCAGATGTTTCAAATGCTATCCTAATAGTATTTCCCTTTGGTCTCCTCCCCACTCCCCTTTGCCTTATAGCATCTAATGTTGCTAAAGTACTTGACAACTAAGTCTCATTTCAAGCCATAATTACTGACTATAAAAACCCATACATCCTTTGGCCTACCAAGGGCACAGAATCAACCATAGCAGCTGCCTAAACATACTTGCTCTGCAGATTCATTAAACCAGAGAACATTATCTGCAACTGAAACAGGATATTAGAAATTTAAAAAATCAAACTATATTGGAGACCCTTTGAAAGAAGGAAATATCCTATGGCAATTTCATTTTCTTAGTGCAGAATCCACTAATTTTGTTCAAGCTTACAAGATTTTATAAACTGAAACACGATATAAGATACAGAAAGACACCTTCAGAATACAGAAAGTTCATCTTCCTTCTTATTTGCTGTTCTGACTCATAGAGACCCTGTATAGGGTTTCCAAGGTATAAATCTTTGAGCAAGCACAAATCTTCATCATACTCTCATGGAGCAACAAGTGGACTTGAACCACTAACTTTATGGTTAAAAATCCAGTACTTATTTTACAGAGCCACCCTACTACCTCCCTTCTTAGTAGAGGAGTTGGAAAAAAGTTCTACATCCAAGTGGAAGACTGGAAAAAATATACAGGTAATTTTTATTTGAATTACAAGAAAGATTTTGAGGCTAGATTTCTGGTTGCACAGCTAATAAAAAAGGATCCAGAAATTCCCCCTTATTCTTGGATTCATTTGGACTATTAGGAATGGCCATGACCAGAAAGTTGACTGGACCACTACAGTGAACCCTATGGTTGAATCAAAGGTCA
>NW_006409086.1:149452-151761 GCF_000296735.1 Chrysochloris asiatica
TAGGGTTTTCGATGGCTGATTTTCAGAAGCACATCTTCAGGACCATCTAATCTGAAAGCTGTGCACTTTCATAGCAACATGAAAGCGTCCTTTGGCAGACAGATGCTGACCATGCATGAGGTACATTGGTGAGGAATCAAATCAGTTGTCCAAATGGAGGCAAGAAATCAACCAGTTAACAGTTTTGCTCAGTTTTTCTCAATATAAGTCATTACTGATATCTCTTTAAGTCGCAGTTTGATCTCCCTTTGCACCAATTGCAAGGTTTTACACTGTTTTGTCTTTATATGTTTGTCCTCTAATGAACAGGAATCATTTTAAGACTGGACCATATGTCATTCATCATTATGTTCTAAGTGACTAGCAGAAAACCTAGCCCATAGTAGAAATTTAAAATGTTTACTGAATAATAATGATAGGAGAAGAAAATCAATGCAATGAGACAATTGCTTGAGGAATGGAAGAATGTTGAATGTCATGCTTTTCAATATAATTTCTTGGATACAGCCTTTGTAAATGGTGTTGAGGAATCACAGCACAATCACTGACTTCATTCTGCTTGGACTTTCTGATGACCCTCATGTTCAGCCTCTCTTCTTCATGCTGTTTCTGATGGTTTATCTCCTGACCATAATGGGGAACCTCATGATGCTACTGTTGATCAGGGCAGACTCCCACCTCCACACCTCCATGTATTTTTTCCTGGGTCACCTCTCTTTTCTGGATCTTTGCATTTCTTCTGTCACTGTGCCTAAGCTACTGGAGAATCTCCTCTCAAAGACAAAAACCATCTCAGTAAGGAGCTGTGTGGCTCAAAGCTTCTTCGTGTTTCTCACTGGAGGGATTGAGGGCCTTCTGCTTTCAGTGATGGCCTATGACCGCTATGCTGCCATCTGCCACCCTCTGCGCTATGGACAGATCATGAGTAAACAGCTGTGTATGCAACTTGTGTGGGGTTCCTGGAGCTTGGGTTTTCTGGATGCACTCATCAATATCCTGCTAACTTTAAACCTGGTGTTCTGTGACACCCCAATCATCCACCATTTCAGCTGTGAGTTACCCACTATCCTTGCTCTTTCCTGCTCTGATATTTCCAGGAACATCACAGTTTTCCTTTGTTCCAGTGTCTTTCATGCACTTACAACCTTTTTATTGATTTTTATTTCATACAGCCGCATTATCTCCACCATTCTGAGCATCAATTCTACCACAGGCAGTAGCAAGGCCTTCTCCACCTGCTCCTCCCACCTCACTACAGTGAGCTTATTCTATGGTTCAGCTTTACTACGCTACCTCATACCAACCTCAGGCTCACCCCTGGAGCTGATTTTCTCTGTGCAGTACAGTGTGATCACTCCCATGCTGAATCCCCTCATCTATAGCCTGAAAAACAACAATGTAAAGGCAGCTCTAAGAAGAACTTTGGGAAAGCATTTGAAACATATCAGAGGCTGAAACAAAAACAAGAGGATGGTGGAGAACTGGGATAAATTGCGTACACCAAGTCATTAGCTGAATTTAGAGTAAGGTGTAAATGCAGTCCTAGTGTGGCACTGTGGCTTAATGCACTGGACCATAAGATAGGTTTGAACTGCAGGGTCACTGGTTCAAACTCAACAGCTGCTCATCAGAAACCCTATTCAGGGTCGCTATGAGTCAGAAACAACTGGAAGGCATTTATAACAACAACAACAACAGAGTAAGGAGTACTCCTGAATACCTACAATATCTGTTCCTGAAAGCTAAATTGGAAGTATATGAGAAAATATCATCAATTTATTATAGGGAGATAGTTCACTTGATTTAAGATATTAAATAATCATGTTTATGTAAAATATTTTATTTTGAGCATACTGATTTACTTTTCTTTCATTCTAAAATATTTACTCAGGGTTTACATTTATTAAAATCATTACTGTCATGAATCCATTCTTATTTTCAATTAATTTTGGGAAAGCCTTAAAAATCACTAACTTGATAAGAATATGGAGTCCTGATAGGAAGAGATGGAACAACTGTCTCTGTGCCATAGACTAGAAGAACTAGATGGAACATGCTGATCAAAGATTATTTTATAGAAGAATCCTGAATAAAAGAGGGAAAATGCACAACAGAGTTTCTAATTTTTATTGAAGCCAGACTTTGTAAGGCCTCTGAGGATGGATGAATCCCCAAAACTGAGATGATCTTTATACTTTCAACCAAAAATATTCTGTGAAATCTTTAAATGAAAGCAAAGCAACAACAAAGGAAACATTTAGACTAATTAGCTTAGAATGCCAGTCATAATCATCTTGCTCTTTTAGAGA
>NW_006409086.1:153021-156460 GCF_000296735.1 Chrysochloris asiatica
GTGATTTCTTAACACTTATCATTTCTCTTCCATCATTATGTTCTGATAAAACTTGACCTGTATTTTCTGGATAATTGTGATATTAAATTATAATTGATATAAAATTTATTGTAAAAAATGGTTTGAGTACAATAGAAACTTCACTGTCATGCTTCTCTATATCATTTTTAGGAACAAAACATTGTACATGGGCTTAGAAACCTGCAGTACCATCAGTGAATTCCTCTTGGGGTTAACAGATAGCCCAAAGAGCATAAATTCTCTGATGCTGTTGTGGATACCAGGACTGATTCTCCATTCATTATGCCCATATACTACTTCTTGATCACCATTCTTTCATCGATCTCTACTTTTCTTCAGTGTCCATGCCCAAGAAACTGGAAAATCTTCTGTCTTCAAAGATAGCTCTCTCAGTACGGGGCTGCCTAGCTCAGACAATATTCTTTATGTTGATCACTGGAGGTGCTGAAGCTCTCTGCTCTCAGTAATGGCCTATTGCCACTATGCTGCCACTTGTCAACCTCTGTTCTATGAGCAAGTGATGAATAAACGGTGCTGTGTAAATTAAATAAATTAACCAATTAAAAGACAGAAATAGATTTTATAAATTCAATTATATATTGTATAGAAAAGACCACTTTATTTACATGAAAATTTTTATTGTGAATTATGTGAAAGTTTACAGAACAGATCTTTAGTTTATATTAATCAAATCATTCACTTAATTTCATCTAAATGATTGCAATCCCCATCCACCCATTCCACTTCCTCCCTGTGGTTCTTAGTTCCATTCCTTCCTCCTTCCCAGCCCTTCTGAACTTTGTCTTTTGTAAGTGTTGCCTTTTTGATGTTGAGTGGCTGACCATTCCAAGGTGAGCATACCTTATTGCCCCTCTACATAACTGTAAATTGAGTCACAAAAGGGAATTTAGTTCCAGACCTGAAGAGTGATCAAGGGCCCACTGGTTCCTTCAGTCTCTTTCTGAACAGTAAGCTCAGCCTTTTTCTTTTTATTTTTTTAAATAAGTTTTGTCTCACATTTTAATTCCCATTCTATCCAGGAGCTTCTAATATGATCCCTTTCAAAGCAGTTGATAATGATACATGGGCACCATCTAGTTCTTCTGGTTTCAGAATCATGGAGACTGATATTCATGTGTTCCATTAGTTTATTGGATGAATTGATTCCAAACATCTTAAATTTTCATCACCCTTCTTTCCTCTGCACATGGAAAGACCAATAGTTGCACTTAGGATGGTCATTCATGAACTTTTAAGATCCCAGTTGCTACTCACCAAATTAGGATGTAGAGCATTGTCTTTGGAGGCTATGAGATTATGGTCCAAAGCCCCTAGAATCAATGACTCATTGCCTCCAGGTGTTTGGTAATGCCTAAGAAGTTTTCATAATTTTTTTGTACCCTGTCTGTTCTATCACATTCATAGATGTGTTTGCAGTAAAGGTAAATCTCTGTGTAAAAATATCCGCTGTTGCTATCCAAAATGGGGCAGCGGGGAGGGGTGCTACAAAGACAAGAAGTGACTGGCTTATAAGCTTTCAAGAGGGAACCTTTATCCAGAGGATGTGGAGGAAGGTAAAATCTCCACTGAGTAGTATGCATTCTGTCTAGGCGGGACTGGTGAAAGGAAATGTGGATAGGTCTCTTGTGATACAAGGATAAATAATTGTTACCAGGACTGATTGTGAAGGTTGTAAATGTAAAAGTAGACATTTTGTGGCAAGGAGGGCAGTGATTAACTTTGCAGGCTAGGCGAGGAGGTCCCTGGAACCATGAAGGGAGAAGAACAAGACAGTAGGACCCTTCCCAGAAAAGCAGTGACCCACGAGATGGAGGCAGAAATGATGAAGTGGAGAGATGGAGCAGCTGGGGACTCTGGACCCAGTGAGGGAAAGGGCCTGCATGCTGGTGACCAGGGCGGGGGGTGGAGGGGAAGGAGGCTTGTAGGATATACCCTTTCATTAGTTGGTGATGTGTGGATGGGATTCTAACCATGACAATGAAACAATATACGATAGGATGAATGTAAAACTAATGTTCTCCCATGTAAATTATCACATAATTCACAATAAGACTTTTTAAAAAAAAATATCCTCTGTCAGGGGAGCGGGGCTTGTTGGCAGAAAGGGTAGAAGTGCAATGAAGTTTTCTGTCAGCAAAACCACAGAACACCAGGTGAAGCAGGTTCAAGGCAGAGCTCTAAAACTCTGAATCACATATCTAGGAACATTTAAAAAGTTTGAAGGCTTATAACTAGTGGAACTTGTAGTGGAAGTAAGAAATCTTGTACTTTAGAATCTGCCAGGCTGAGTAGCTCAGAGTCAACAACTTGGGCAAGACCAAATGGCAAGACCAAGCAGGGGAGCAGACCCACCACACAATAATGCCGTGGAAACCTTGGGGCAAAGGTGAACAATATACTTTGTTGGTTTTACTTTATTCTGATTTTTTTTTTTAATCTGTTCATTGGCCCCCCACTGTTTCTGCACCTCCATTCTGATGACTATAGGGGGTGCCTGTGTGAGTGGACACCACCCAACCTCCAACACTGGTGGGTTCTTCTGCCATGCATGTGCAAATATACTCTCAGATACAAGCTTCTCAAAATGGTCACAGCTGGCCCTGACCTTTTTACTAATAGGGAAAAGGACAGAACAAGGGTTATGTTTCAAAACAAAACAGGTTGAAAATTAAATCCCAAAAAACTTCAAGGTTGGTGGTTCAAGCTCACCAGTCACTCTTTGGAAATCCTATACAGGGTTGTTATGGGTCAGAACTGACTCTACAGCACTTAACAACAATGTCCAATATAGATTCTTTTTTAGTTGTTCTTTTTTGGTGTGGGTTTTTGTTGTTGTTGCTGTTTTTTAACTTTGAGGGACACATTTTCTCCCTATATTACCCAAGAAGAGACATCATTTGCTGCCATATAGTTAAGCTACAATCACACTCTATACAACCCCACAACCCAGGCAAGAACCAATACCAACTGCCATACACCAGGGAGGCAGACAACACCTGCAAAAATTACTCTGAGTTAAGCAATAAGAAGAGTGAAAAGGAAGCCCACATTCTGATCACATCTACCTGGAGGCAATCAGAAGGTATAAAAAATACAATATCACACACTCAGTTAAGTATTAAGGACACAGATAAACACTAAACATGTCCAAGAAGCAAAAACAGATGACCATATCAGCACATGTCCAGAAACAAGATAAAATGTCTGAGATAAAGGACCTACAGGTAGACCTGGACTCCATTCTGGAAGGAGAGCAGGTCTTGGAAATGCCTGAGAAGGAATTCAGAAAAATGATTTTAAAATGTTTCAAAACACTTTACAATGGAGTTGAGAAAAATAAGGAAGAAGTCAGGAAAGAGCCACAGGAACAATCAAATAAGATAGGTACAGCATTGGA
>NW_006409086.1:157352-158534 GCF_000296735.1 Chrysochloris asiatica
TGTCACCACTTCTATTCAATTTTGTGCTAGAAGTCTTAGCAAGAGCTATACAGCAAGACAAGTAAATTAAAGGCATCCAAATTGGCAAAGAGGAAGTAAAATGCTCTCTATTTGCAGATGATATGATTCTATACATAGAAAACCCTAAAGACTCAGTAAAAAAGCTACTAGGTCTCATTGGAAGATTCAGGAAAGTGGCAGGATGTAAGATCAACATACAAAAATCAGTTGGATTACTCTATACCAATAATGACAGTGCTGAAAAGGACATTAGGAAAGCCATTCCATTTACAATAGTCACCCATAGCATGAAATATCTAGGAATAAATGTAAACAGAGAAACATAGGACCTATACAAAGAAAACTACAAAACACTACTACAAGAGACCTACAAAAATGTACCATGCTCCTTGATAGGAAGACTTGACATTGTGAAAATGTCGATACTGCCAAAAGCAATTTACACATATAATAAAAAGTCCAATACAGATTGCAGTGGCATTCTTTAAAGAGATGGAAAAAAACAATTACAAACTCTATATGGAAAGGAACTAGACCCAGGATACGCACAGCACTGCTTAAGAAGAAGAATAAGGCTGGAAACTTCTCACTTACCAACTTCAAACTTTATTACACGACTACAGTGGTCAAAACAGCTTGGTACTGGTACAATGAAAGATATATTGATCAAAGGAACAGAACTGAGAATCCAGAAATTAACCCATCCACATACAGCCAACTGATTTCCACAAAGTACCTAAATATATTGCATCGAGAGGGGATACTCTTTTCAACAAATGGTGCTGGAAAGTGATATGCAAAAGATTGAAACAAGACCTTTACCTCATGCCTTATACAAAAACAACTCAGCATGGATTAAAAACCTAAATGTGAATCCCAGAATTAGGAAGGCCATCAATGAAAAAAATAGGAACAAATGTGAGAGCTCTAATTCAGGGCATACACAGACTAGCAAACATTTTGAAGACTACACAAACAAAACTAGACAAAATAAATGATTGGTACATACTAAAAATTAAAAACTTATGTGCATCAAAAGACTTCACCAGAACGGTGAAAAGGGAACCCACAGAATGGGAAAAAATGTTTTGCAATGACACATCACAAGGGACTCATTTCTAAAAACAGAAACATCTCTACAAGAAAAAGACAAATAACCCA
>NW_006409086.1:161444-174723 GCF_000296735.1 Chrysochloris asiatica
AACAACTGCCTCTTGGTCCGGGTACAGATTCCTCAGGAGCACAATTAAGTGTTCTGGAATACTCATACTTCGCATTTCATTTTTGAAAACTTCCAGTTTTCCTAAATTCATACTTCAGACATTACCCATTCTGATGATTAATGGATATGTACAGCTGTTTCTCTCATTTTGTTAGAAATGAAAGGGATCTCTCTAGTCTTACTTTATCAGAAATCTGAGAGCCTATTAAGACTCTACCTGCTACCACCTTTTTCAGACCTGAACTATAAGGAACTTATAGTTTTTATATGTATTAGGAATGGTGGTCAAGTTTTCTTTCCAAGATCACCCATAAAAGGTAAAACCTTGAAGATTAAAGATTTGGACTTGAACCATTCAACATTACAATTGTTCATTGTGATTCTCTGTTTTTAAATTGATATCTTGAGATCTTACTTGTGTATCTTGCCATAATTACCTTGCAAAGAAACAAAATGAGTTTATGCATATTTAACCTGAGCATTTCTTCATTGAAGTTTAAGATAAAACCCCACAGGACATGCCTCATCATAAATCTGGACTCTTTCTTCTCTCAATCTGCACTATATTTTTTGACTCTTTTAGTGATTCTTTCAATGGGCAGAGTTCTTAAATTTTATCTTAATTATAACTAAGCCAAATGTATTAATCATTTGTTTCCTGAGATACATGCATTCATATATATCCTTTTAGTACCATCAAGTGGTCTGTCACACAGAGCAATACTAAGTACATTAGTCTTGTACCATCAGCCATCTTCACAATTGTTATGGTTGAGCCCATTGTTGCCGCATATATATATATTACTCTCAGATACACAAACACATATAATGAATTTCAAAGTTATATACATGTATTGTTCAATATTGTGACAATGATTATATCAAACATGCCTGGGGCCATTAAATACAAACATAAATACATGTATGAAATCTTAAGACAAATAAATTTTATAGTCAGATAAATAATAAAATATTTTTAAATTTTCTAGTAATTAACAAAGCAGACAAATATTCTAAAAAATGGACTTGATTATTCTAAATAAGCAGTAATTGTATTTCATTTGCTTACTCCATATATTTTCAAAGGATGGTAGAGTTTATGCCAGAACATACTGGTGTGATTGAAAATCATAGAGTTAATTTTAAATAAATAAATGAAAATTTTGTTACGATAAATTCTTTCTTACTTAATGCTATGATAAACTTATTCAACATATACTTTCTAAAATACACCCAAGTCTAGAAGCACTCAAACTAAAACAGAAATGTGGTTCAGTTTGTGAAGGAATCTAAACAGAGTCACCAAAGACAATAGATTTGACTAGACAATTTAAGTCAGTGAATGTACTTATTGTTTTTTTATTTTGTTTTTATCAATTTTACTTATTTTATCAATAATCACTTTTATAAAGCAAATGTTCCTGTGAGAAGTTCAAAGAAAAGAAATAGTTCCTAGGCTGTCTACTGAATAGTATTCCTTTGCTGCTTAGGGACCAAATACCCCATTAGTATTTGTAACTACTCTTGTCTCCTCTAAACTCCCACTAGGTTCATAAATTTACACTTAATGATTACAGGTCATTGCATCAACCCAGGTGTTTCAAATGCTATCCTAATAGTATATCCCTTTGGTCTCCTCCACACCCCCCTTTGTCTTATAGCATCTAATGTTGCTAAAATACTTGACAACTAAGTCTCATTTCAAGCCATGATTACTGACTATAAAATCCCATACATCCTTTGGACTACCAAGGGCACAGAACCAACCATACCAGCTCCCTAAACATACTTGAAAATGGTGTTGAGGAACCACAGCGCAATCACTGACTTCATTCTGCTTGGACTTTCTGATGACCCTCGTGTTCAGCCTCTATTCTTCATGCTATTTCTGGCGATTTATCTCCTGACCATAATGGGAAACCTCATGATGCTACTGTTGATCAGGGCAGACTCCCACCTCCACACCTCCATGTATTTTTTTCTGAGTCACCTCTCTTTTCTGGATCTTTGCATTTCTTCAGTCACTGTGCCTAAACTACTGGAGAATCTCCTCTCAAAGACAAAAACCATCTCAGTAAGGAGCTGTCTGGCTCAAGGCTTCTTTGTGTTTCTCACTGCAGGGACTGAGGGCCTTCTGCTTTCAGTGATGGCCTATGATCGCTATGCTGCCATCTGCCACCCTCTGCACTATGGACAGATCATGAGTAAACAGCTGTGTATGAAACTTGTGTGGGGTGTCTGGAGCTTGGGTTTTCTGGATGCACTCATCAATATCCTGCTAACTTTAAACCTGGTGTTCTGTGACACCCCAATCATCCATCACTTCAGCTGTGAGCTGCCCACTATCCTTGCTCTGTCCTGCTCTGATATTTCCAGGAACATCACTGTTTTCCTTTGTTTCAGTTTCTTTCATGCTCTAGCAACCTTGTTACTGATTTTTATTTCATACAGCTGCATTATCTCCACCATTCTGAACATTAGTTCTACCTCAGGTAGAAGCAAGGCCTTCTCCACCTGCTCCTCCCACCTCACTGCAGTGAGCTTATTCTTTGGTTCAGGTTTTCTACGCTACCTCATACCAACCTCAGGCTCACCCCTGGAGCTGATTTTCTCTGTGCAGTACAGTGTGATCACTCCCATGTGGAATCCCCTCATCTACAGCCTGAAAAACAACGATGTAAAGGCAGCTCTGAAAAGAACTTTGGGAAAGCATTTGCAACATATCAGGGACTGAAATAAAAACAAGAGGATGGTGGAGAACTGGGATAAAGCTGCATACACCAAGACATTAGCTGAATTTAGAGTAAGGAGTAAATTGAGTCCTGGTGTGGCACTCTAGCTTAATGCACTGGACCATAAGGTCGGTTTGACCTGCAGTGACACCAGTTCAAACTCGTTAGTTGCTCCTCAGAAACCCTCTATGTGGTCATCATGAGTCAGAAACAACTGGAAGGCACTTTACAATAGCAACAGAGTAAGGAGTACTCCTGAATACCCTCAATGTCTGATCCTGAAAGCTAAATTGGAAGTATATGAGAAAATAGCACCAAATTATTATGAGGAGATTGGTAACTTTATTTAAGCTATTAAATAATCATATTTATGCAAAATACTTTGTTATGCATACTGATTCACTTTTCTCTCATTCTAAAACATTTGCCTCAGGTTTTGCATTTATTAAAATCATTACTGTCATGTATCCATTATTATTTTTAAATAATTTGAGGAAAGCCTTAAAAATCTCGATAAGAATATGGAATCCTGATAGGAAGAGATGGAATAACTGCCTCTGTGCCATAAGACTAGAAGAACTGGATGGTACCCAGCTATCATTAATGAATGTTCTGATCAAAGATTTTATAGAAGAATCCTGATCAAAAGTGGGAAA
Organism: Chrysochloris asiatica; assembly: GCF_000296735.1. Classification (NCBI taxonomy): domain Eukaryota; kingdom Metazoa; phylum Chordata; class Mammalia; order Afrosoricida; family Chrysochloridae; genus Chrysochloris; species Chrysochloris asiatica. The sequence continues at coordinate 164,853 of NW_006409086.1, forward strand.
ATGCATAACAGAGTTTCTGATTCTTATGGAATCCAATTTACTTTGTGAAGCCCTGAGGCTAGATGAATCCTTGTAACTGAGACAATCTTTAAACTTTCAATCTAAAATATTCTGTGAAGTCTACTTTAAATGAAAGCAAAGGAAACATCTAGCCTTATTAGCTAAGAATGCCAGTCTTAATCATCTTGCTCTTTTAGAGAACTATTTATATGGGATGAAATTGACAACAGTATGTAGAAATATTAGATGCTTATCTTAAGGGTGAGGTAGTGATCTCATTTTAATGTGGAAGAAACAATTTAGAAAGGAGGGTGACAACAGGCACACAACTTGAAATCTGTAATCTGTCACACAACTGTACAGGTAGAAATTGTTAAATTGCTCTATGTTCTATTGTATATATTTGCAACAACAACTAAATAAAATTTAAGAAAAAAATTAATTCTTTTCAAAAAGTATTTTGTTGTTGCCAAGTGCCATTAAGTCAGTTCCAACTCATAGCAATCCTGTATAGGGCTTCTGTGGAGCAGCTGGTGGCTTTGAACCATTGACCTTGCAGTTCAAATGAACTTGTGGTCCAGTGATTATCTTACAGCACCACACCAGCACTCCTTAAAAAGAATATAAAGTTCTGAATCTAAGGGAAAGAAAAATCATAGATAGAGTTGACGAGGAGCAAGATAATGAATTTCACCTTACTGGCCAGAGAAAACAATCATAAAGGAGTAAAAGTTCTGCATAGAGAAAAAGTCAATCTATTGAGACACATGCCAGACACAGATAACATTGCCAAGAACTTTCCTATTGTGTGCAGCAGAGTGGCCACATCTCTAGTGTAAGAAACTGCAAGAAGTCTGTGTGATTCTAGCAACTTCATTTTTAACACAGCATTCATTCACATTTAGGGCATCTGCATTCTCTCCAACAGCTGATCTCAGTGTGTCTCTTCCTTGCAAACTGTAGGCTACGTGTCCTAGACAATCTGGTTTTAGTTTCATCACAAGTGAATCCTGGAAACACCCTTGTTTCCCATCTTTCAGCTGTGAAGCAACTGGTGACTGCTTAGGGCCTGATTTGTGTAATCTGTCTTTTACAGTGCTCTAATTTGCTGTGATTTAGTGTGGTGGTTACGATCAGACTGCTAACCTCAAGGTTGGCAGCTGGAAACTACCAGCCGTTCTGTGGGAGAAAGATGAGGCTTTCTGCTCCCATAAAAGAAATCGTGTACAGGGTCACTATGAGTCACAACTGATTCCACGGTACTTAACAACAACAACAATTCACTGTCATTAAGTTAAGGGGGGGAAATAAAAGAAGTACAAATGATTGAATTTATTTAATATTAGCGTGCATTTGTTCTCTGGATCTAAAACCATTAGTTTAAGTCTCTAATTTATATGTACCCATAAATTTACAAATTTATTTTCACATTCTACTGATGATTTGATTCCAGTTGGCTTATTCATTGTCTTTAAGTGAAAGGGGTACCAAGGGAAGTAAGAATTCCAGGATGTATTTAATGCTAAGTCAAACCTTTCTCAAGCTTTTTACAATCTCACCTCATACAATTGACTTTAACTTTCTTTACTCTTCTTTCATAGACCCCCCAGTGTCTCTTCTCAACTGCTACAAAATCAGACAAACTCTGAATGCATAATCACCTCCATGAACAATACAGTGTGTACTCCATGAATAAAGGAATATTTCAGAACTTTCTTGCTTTCCTGGACTTGAGAATTGTTACAACTTCAGGGGGAAGCCTCCTTAGAGTTAAGGTAGTGCAAAACACTGCAGTCTGGCACCTGGTTTGATCTGTTTTTACTTTCTTCCTGGTGTTGATTATAGTTAGAATGATAATATCACCAGTACAACAATGTTTGAGGGAAAGATATTCAAAGACTAGGGCAAATTCTCTTTCGAGTAAGCAGAAAGAACATGACAATGTAAGTGCATGAAATCAGCCTCGCAGACCTAGAGGATTATCACAGCTGCCGGTAATGGAATAGCAACTCCTGTGGTCTACAACATTCTCACTGCTGACCACACTTCAATTCTGATGTGACTGAGGATCCATCTGGAATCTGGTTACTTGTCAGCTGGCCCAATATATGAAAATAACCCAGCACATATTTGAGTGTTTACAAATATTGTGAGTATGAATTGATAGTCAATGTCTGAACATTAATAATCTAGGTGCACAGTCTGCCTATCAAGAAGAATCATCTTGAAAGATAGGTAGCAAAAGAAACAACAAAAGTGCTTGAGAGGGACTCTTTTAAGGTGACAAGTTCAGGGTGATGTTTTACATGGAACTCTAATGTCTCTATATATTCTTTTTATTTTTCTTGTTGCAATAGTAGTTTCTTTTGTTATGTGAATTAGTCTCCTTGTAAAATAGTATAGGGAGTCCTGGTATGGCACTGTGGGTTCATGTGCTGGACTGTAATGTTTGTTTGAACTTCAAGGTCAGTGGTTCAAGCTCACCAGCCACTCCTCAGAAAGCCTACACAAGGTTGCTATGGGTCGGACCAGACTCGAAGGCACTTAACAAAAACAAAAGTAGTATAAAATATGTGTATACAGTTTAAATAATTATAGCAAAATTAGCAGACGCTGTGTGTGATTGAATTGCAGTGTACTTAATCAGTGAAGGTATACACAGAGTCATTGTACCAAAAGGAAATGGTTAATGTTCAACCATTTCAAGAGAACCCATATGAACAAGAGCCAATGATACTCAGGGAAGAAGTCCAAAGTGCATTGAAAGAAGTGTCAAAGAACAAGGCACCAGGAATTGATGGAATAAAAATTGAAATCTTTCAAGAAAGTGAGGCGGCACAAGAGGCACTCACTCATCTCTGCCAAGAAATTTGGAAGACAACTATCTGGCCGACTGATTGGAAGAGATCAATATTTAGGCCCATTCCAAAGAGAGGTGACCCAACAGAATGGGGAAATCATCGGACAACCTCTTTGATATCTCAAGCGATTAAAGTTTTGCTAAAGGTAATACAGAAACGGCTACAATCATACATTGACAGAGAACTTCCAGAGGTTCAAGCTGGATTCAGAAGAGGCCATGGAACGAGAGATATCATTGCTGATATCGATGGATCTTGGCTGAAAGCAGAGAATACCAGAAGGATGTTTACCTGTGCTTTATTGACTACGCAAAGGTTTTCGATTGTGTGGATCATGACAAGCTATGGACAACATTGCGAAGAATGAGTATTCCAGAACACTTAATTGTACTTCTGAGAAATCTGTACCTCCACTGAATGTTTTAAAATTGGGAAAGGTGTGAGACAGGGTTGTATTCTTTCACCATATTTATTCAACCTGTATGCTGAGCAAATAATACGAGAAGCTGGGTTCTATGAAGAAAAACATGGCATCAAAATTGGAGGAAGAATCATTAACAACCTGCGATATGCAGATGATACAACCTTGCTTGCTGAAAGTGAAGAGGACTTGAAACATTTACTTATGAAGATCAAAGAGCACAGCCTTCGATATGGATTACATCTCAATGTCAAGAAAACAAAAATACTCACCACTGGACCAATAAACAACATTCTTATCAATGGAGAAAAGATTGAAGTTGTCAAGGACTTCATTCTTCTTGGATCAACTATCAACACTCGCCCGAAGCAGCAGTCAAGAGATCAGACAACGTATTGCATTGGGCAAATCTGCTGCACAGGAACTTTTTAAGTGTTGAAGAACAGAGATGTCAGCTTGAGGTCTAAGGTGCGCCTGACCCAGGCCATAGTGTTTTCAATAGCCTCATATGGATGTGAAAGCTGGACAGTGAATAAGGAAGATCGTAGAAGAATTGATGCCTTTGAGTTGTGGTGTTGGAGGAGAATACTGAAAGTGCCATGGACTGGAGGAGAATCGCCATCAGCATTAGCCCAAGTCTAATTCCTGTGAGGCTGAGGTCAGACGTGCTCCCACCCTCTATTTTTCCTTTTCAATTCTAACACCAACTACCCCACCCACAGCACTATCTACTTTGCAGCTGGGTTTGATAATGCATTGCAATAACCACACGGAACTCCTAGACACTATTCAGGATTATGAGGCTTATTAGGGAAGTTAAAGACAAAATTTGGCCATCTTGGACTCCAAGGAGCACTCTGGCTGCACTTCTTCCAACACAGATCTGTTGGTTCTACAGGTAGCCCATGGCATTTTCAATATCATGTTTGGTATGGTGGAGGGTCAGAGAAAAAGAGGAAGACCCCCAGGGAGATAGATTAGTGGCAGCATCAATGGGCTCAAGCGTGGCAACAATAGTGACGTTGGCCCAGGATTGGGCAGTGTTTCATTCTGCTGTGCATAATGTCACTAGGAGTTGGCACTGACTGGATGGCACCTAACAACAACAACACAGGGAAGTTAATGTGTTACAATTCAGGCTCAGAAATGCTCAGGGCACAGTTCTTTTAATCAGGAGAGCCTCTCCTCAGCCATGTTCACAGGCAGGCCTCTCTCTTGCCTTCAGCTCCTTCGTCTGGCCTCCACCTTGCATGGGCAATATTATAAAGTTCTTTTAGGGATATTGATAAAGGCTCAAAGGACATTATACTCTGTTACAAGCCTCAATTCAAAGTCACTTGACTCTACTCCATGGATCAGCAAACCTAGCTCACCCCAGTACCTGGAAATACTGTACTCCACAAGTGAACATCCTGTCCAAAGGCATTCAGCTTTACTTGCTCCACAGGCCTGAGATCCCGTCACTCTGTATGGTGCTCTGACTTTTGGTTCTTCTGCTGCTACTCCTCAGCCACTCCTCTAGTATCACAGCTTTCTGTCCCTGGATCAAGGAATTTCAATGCACAGGTATGTCAAGGTCCAAATAACAGGCCTATTCCTGGCTTCTTTGATAGTAAGATTCCCTAAGCCTGTTTCAGAGATGCCTCATTTTAAATCCAGCAGGATGACTGTGATGGTTAAGGTTTTACGTCAACTTGACTGGGCCAAGAGTCTCAGTGGTTTGGCAGTTGAGATGTAGTAATCCCTCATGATGAAATCTAATACAATGAATCAACCTCTATAGAGAGATGTGCTATGAGCAGTCAATTGAATCGAAGTTTCCTAAGAGGTGCAGGCCTGCAACATATTTTATCTTATAAAAGAGAGAGGTAAGCAGAGAAAGAGGGACCTACTACTATCAAGACACTAGAGGCAGGAGTGGAATGTGTCCTTTCTACCTTGATTCCTTGCACTGTAAAGGTGCTTGATGCAGGGAAAGATGTTGCCAAGACTCAGAGATCTCCAAGGAATGCTGGGTCTGCAGATTTTGAAAGGAGACAAGGACTTTTCTCAAGAGCCCACTCTCTGAATTTGGACTTCCAGCCTCCTAAACTGAGAGAAAATAAATTTCCGTTTGTTAAAATCATCCACTTGTGGCATTTCTGTTATAGGAGCACTACATAACTATGACAATGACAAAATTGACAATCCCTTAGTTAGATTTTCAAATTTTTACAGTCACAATTAATCCTGTTAAAAGTCATTCACAACTGAATTGTGTGATTCGTCAGCATCTTCTCCCACCTTATCTTACCCAGACCCAACACACATACACACAAATCATTTGATAGAAGTTACAAAGACGAGGGCCACATTAAATAATTCACTGCACTACAGCATTCATCATGGGTCAATACAGCAAAAACCACTATCACACTTTGTATACGGAATATTCACATTTAGGCACACAAACACACACATACTCAAATAAGTGGATTTCTATTTATCACATATGGGGAAAATAATGTTATCAAGCATATCTGAAGCTATTAAATACACACATAAGCATATGTATAAATTTGTAGATACATGCACAAAAAATTTTATCAGATATATAAAAGTGAGAAAAATTTTAATTCCCTATATATTAACAAAGAAAATAATTGTTATAGAAAATTGAACTTGGTTGTTCCAGACACCCTTGAATTACTTTTCTTTTGTTTAACAAATTACCAAGTGATGGTAGGAAATAACAATTAATGATAGAATATTCTGGTTTGATTGAAAATCTTTTTGTTAAAATCAGTAACAATATTGACTTATATAACAGTCTATTCTTGCTTTAAAACTCTTGTAAACTCATTAAACAAATGTTTTCCCTAAGCACTCTGAAATCTGAGAACACTCAGTTGTAACAGGACCTTTGTGTTTGATGAAACAGATTCATCAAAAGCAAATAGATAAGAATAGAGAATTTAGACAAATGAATCTGCTTGCTGAGCTTTTGTTTTGTTTTTATTTGCTTAATCAACAAATCACTTTTACACAGCAAATTTACCTGGAAGTGATTTTGACTGCAAATTCCCAGGGAGAAGACACAGCCCTTAGCATGCTAGTTGAAAACTATTCCTGTCCTGCTTGGGGACCAGTGAAATACCCCTTAGGCTATTCTGTCTCCATTCAACTCCCACTGGATTCAGAAGTTTACATTTAATGATTACAGGTTGTTACATTAACCCATATGTTCTAAAAGCCACAGCTAAGAGATTCCCTTTGGTCCTTATAAAAGCCAAGTTGCTAAAGTTCTTGAGGATTGTGTCACTTCCTACTGTAACTATCAGCAATAAAAACTGTTGACTAGCCATCCCCTGCTCTAGAAAATCAGCCTTACTAATTGCCTAATCATAGTTGTTCTGCAGATTGCTTAAAGCAGACAATACTACATATAGCTGAGACATGATATAGAAATAGGAAAAAACAATGGGTGTTTGAAAAGAAGGAACTGACCTATGCTCATTAAGTCTGTTAGTGCAGAGTCCAGTAAAAGTTTCCATCATTACAGGATTTTATGAATTCAACCATGATACAAAATATAGAGTGCCTCCTTCTTCAGTTGTTCAGTTTTTGTTGTTGTTAAGTGTTAAATCCAAATAAATGTCTGGCAGCCTCGTTGAAGAACAGATCACACAATTGGATAATATGTACAGATAATCTTTATTTGGGCTATGGAAAGAATTTTGAGTCTGTGTTTATGGCTGAACAGTAGATAAATAGGATTTAGAAATTTCCCTTGTCCAGGCTTTGGGCGTATTTAAATTCACAGGGAATATAAAATTGAGTGGGCTACCACAATGAATCCAATGGATGAATCAAAGGTCAGACTTCAGGATGCAGGGTCATAGTTGAATGTCATGCGTAAACATTCACAGTTCAAGCAGGCAGAATATTGTTACAAACCAAACCTGAAGACTTAAGAAAAATAGAGTGAAAGGACATGAAACCAATCTGACCATGAGGGAAAAATACAGTATATGGAATCTGAGGATAAAATCTCAGGATGAAAATCAAAGAAGTTAATCCAAACAACAGAAGCACATAAAATATTGAATGTGTGGTTCCTATTTAATCAATCTGCAGAACATCACTTTAGGAAAGTGACTGGTCGGGCAATTCTTCTTGTGGGGACAATTAGTAGCAGAAGGTATTTCCAACAGATGCTAAAATTCAGACTTTCACAATCCACAGGAGGAGTTTCCAAACTTCCTTCCTTACATTCTCTAAGAGAATGGTCCAGAAAATATAGTACTGAACAGGGTTCTCTATGCAGGAAACTGTACAGCCGGCATACTTACTTCAAGTATTCTTCTGGCACAAAAACTTTTCAAGTATTTCTCTTATTTACTTACCCTGAAGCTCTAATCTATAAGATGGTACACATCCATCTCATAATGCTGTAAAGGATGTGATAAGGACAACTGAGGGGCAAGGAGAAAGGAAGCAGGACCTGGGACCATAGTAGAGAAAATAGCAGCTGTGAGGAAAACAACCAACAGCAAGGGAAAGAACCCAGGGAAGGAATCTTAATGGCCAAACCACCAAGAGAATCAGCCACTCAGAGAAAACAGCACCAGGAGAAGACAACCACAAAGGGAACAGACAGGGATAGTACCTCATTTCCAAGAAGCATGCAACCAACCCTTTATGAAAAATCAAATAAATATTCCTCCCTTTTATTAAGATGTAATCAGTGAAGGGCATCATCAGGCCTGTCCCTGTAGGAAGGCATCTGGGACCAAGAAGAGAAAACTGTACTTAGTACCAACCCCTAACTCAACGAGTACCAACCCCTAACTCACTTGCACAGTGTGTTATAATAAACTTAGTGCTTTGCTAATAATTTTGGTTTGCTGCTCTATCTTGCTTCTTAAGGAGATAGGGCTTGCTAGTCCTGTCTCTTACTGATGCCAAACCAGGTCTCAAGTCCAGGGCATCCCACCCTGTGAACTTGACAGATGGGCCTACAAGAAGGGGTTTTTGCATTTAAAGGGCCTTATGGAGTGCTGGTGTGGCGCTGTGGGTTAATGCACCAGACAGCAAAGCTGTTTGAAGTGCAAGGTAGGTGGTTCAAGCTCACCAGCTGCTCTTCAGAAACCCTATATAGGGTTGCTATAGGTTGGAATCGACTTGATGGCACTTAACAACAGCAACAAGTTTGCATTTAATGAAATAGTTTGTGTCATTAATCTATCATTATTTTAAATTAACTTTAGGTAATACACTAAAAGTCATACATTTGATAAGAATATAAAGTCCTGTTTCAATGGGAGAGAAAATGATAGACTGAGTAGATGAGGAGGAAGACAAACATTTCCATCTGGATGGCCATAGAAGACAGGCATAAAGAACAAAACGTTCTACAAAGAGGAAGAGTCAATGTATTGAGGCAGATCTCAGACTCAGAAAATTTTTCAAGAACTTTGCTATTATGTGTAGCATGTTGAACAGATCCCTAGTATGCAAGGCTGCAAAGAATCTGTATAGCTCTAGAAACCTCATTGTTTCATATATTTTTCATTCACCATGTACCCACCCACTGCCATTGAGTTGATTCCAGCTCATAGGGGCCTGAAATAGAGTTCTGATATTCATTTTGCTTTTGTCTTCTTTTTGTAAATTGAACACTGAATTCTAAAATAGTGATTTAAAAAAATACAGTCTGGTGATATAACTTTGTTAGTTGCAAAGATAACTGAAAACATATACAATACTATACTGAAAGAATGGAGCGTCGTAGCCTCATAAGATAAAGCACTATACTATGAGCCACAGGGTCAGTGGTTCAAGCCCACCAATTACTCCATAGGAAAAAGATGAGGCATTCTGCTCCTGCAAAGACTTAAAAAGCCTAGAAAGTTTTCTATAAGATCACTATGAGTGAGACCACTGATCTCTTAGTTTGTCATACTGTGGTGGCTTGCATGATGTGGTGATTCTGGAAGCTATGCCATGGGTATTTTAAATAATAATAGGGTAACCCATTCTAGAAAGGTTTCAGCTGAGCTGTCAGTTGAAAACAGACTATGAAAAAGGAGAGATGGACTACTTCCTAATAAATAGCAGTGGAACACTGTCAGAACCAGAATATTGAATATTGAAACATGATGAAGAGCACCAGAATATTGTCAGATATAGTGTCAGAAGATGAGCCTTTCAGTTTGGAAGGCACTCAAAATACGACTGGGGAAGAGCTGCCTCCTCCAAGTAGAGTTGAGTACGGAGTAAAGCCCATGGGATCTTCATCTGAGGATAGGACACAACTCAAAAGGAAGAAAATAGCTGTGAATATCCATTAAAATGGAACATGGAATGTACAAGGTATGAATCTAGAAACATTGGAAATTGTCAAAACTGAAAATGAATGCATAAACATCGGTATCCTAGGCATTAGTGAGCTGAAATGGACTGGTATTGACTATTTTGAATCTGAGAATCTCGTGGCTTATTATGCCAGAGATGATAAATTGAAGAGGAATGGCATTGCATTCTTTATCAAAAAGAAAATATCAAGATCTGTCCTGAACTATAACGCTGTTTGTGACAGGATAATATC
>NW_006409086.1:178643-205334 GCF_000296735.1 Chrysochloris asiatica
TCATATGCATGCGAAAGCTGGACAGTGAATAAGGAAGACCGTAGAAGAATTGATGCATTTGAGTTATGGTGTTGGAGGAGAATATTGAAAGTGCCATGGTCTGCCAGAAGAACCAATAGATCCGTTTTTGGAAGAAGTGCAGCCAGGGTGCTCCTTAGAGGCCAAGATGGCCAAATTTCGTCTCTCAAACTTTGGACATATTGTCAGAAGGGACCAGTCACTGAAGAAGGATATCATGTTTGATAAGGTGGAGGAAGACCCCCAAAGATATGGATTGACAGCATTGATGGACTCAAGTGTGGCAACAATAGTGAGGTTGGCCCAGGATCAGGCAGTGTTTCGTTCTGCTGTGCATAAGGTCGCTATGGGTCAGTACCAACTTGATGGCACCTAACAACAACAACAACAATATGGATAGAGACGGTGGAAACGCTCCATATCATCAGCCAAAACAAGGCCAGGGGAAAACTGTGGAACGAACCATCAAATGCTCATATGCAGATTCAGACTGAAGTTGAAGAAAATTAAAACAAGTCCATGAGAGCCTTGAATGTATCCCACCTGAAGAACAGATTTGATGCATTTGACACTAAAGACTGAAGACCAGGAGAGTTGTGGATGATATCAAGAACATCATACAGGAAGAAAGGTCATTAAGAAGACAAGAAAGAAGGAAATGACCAAAATGGATCATTTTGGTCAGGCTCAGAATCTTCCTCTCCAGCATAGAAAAGAGACTTGGAATCTTGCTCTCCAGCATAGAGATGCAAAAGCAAATGGAAGAAGTGAGGAGGTACAAGAGCTGAGTAGAAAATTTCAAAGACCAACTCAAGAAGGCAAAGTCAAATATTATTATAATGAAATGTGCAAAGACCTGGAGTTAGAAAACCAAACAGGAAGAACACAATCAGCATTTCGTAAACTAAAGAAACTAAAGAAAAAATTCAAGTCTTGACTTATGGTACTGAAGGATTCTATGGGTAAAATATTGAGCGATGCAGAATGCATCAAAACAATATGTAAGATAGACTCCTGATGACCTCGAGATGAGAGAGAGAAGAGGAAGGGCTAGTTGGTCCAAAATTTGGAGAGACTTAGGAACTACTGAATCCATGGACAATGACCTAGTCACAGAGGGCTTCAGCTGATAGTGAAGCATCCAGCTGATATGAAGTGGGGCAGATGCACAAGAGCACCCAAACTTGCAGATAGTACCCATTTGATCTAGCTTCAATGGCTTAATGATCAGAACTCAACTAGAGGAAGATAAAGAAATTTAAAAGAAAGCAAGTGCTACAATTTGGTGAACTTGACCTATACTTATGGACGTAGTAACTCAAAGTACCAACCAAGAGGAAAGGAGTCTTTACATCAAGAATCAAACCTATCCCGTCTGTACACAGGGTTGATAGGGACAGGCAACTTAGACATTGGCTACCTAAAAAGGGGGGTTGTTGTTGTTAAGTGCCGTCGAGTCCGTTCCAACCCATAGCAACCCTGTATAGGGTACTGAGGAGTGACTGCTGAGCTTGAACCACTGATCTGGGGCCTATAAAGGCACAAAGTAGCTGGCTTACAAGTTTTCAAGAAGGAGTTTAGTTTCAGAGTGTGCAGAGGAAGGTAGAGTCCCCACTGTATAGTTTTCATGTTGTCTAGAGTGTCTGATGAAAGGTGCTGGAGATAGGATTCATTTGATTCTATTGTGAGTAATTGTTATCATACTAATTACGATTGTCACAACTGTAAATGCAGAAGCTGTGTAACAAAAAGAAGGGAGTAGTTAATCTTACATTCCTGGAACAGAGGACCCCAGGACCATCACGAGAAAACTATGATGAGTGGAACGTGGGACCCAAACCAGAGAAACAGCGACACCAGAGATGGAGGATGATGGCATGGAGAGATTGAGCAGCTGAGAACTCTATACTCATGGAAAGAGAAAGGTTGTGTGCTGATAGCCAGGAGGCTGGCTTCCAGAATGTGCCCTTTGGTTGTTTAAACAATTATATATTCCTACATGTTTTTTCTTTTGTACATCATTTTTTAAAAAAAGGATTTTTTTGATAAAGAAATCGGGGAGTTATGGGGGCAGGAAGAAATGATTCATGTGCTAGAGGGTAGACTGCTACTTCCATGAGTGTTGATGGTTGATCCAAACGATATGGTCCATTAGGCAATCTGCTGCACAAGACCTTTTTAAAGTGTTGAAGAGCCAGGATGTCAGCTTGAGGACTAAGGTGAGTCTGATCCAAGCCATGGTATTGTCAATAACCTCATATGCATGCAAAAGCTGGACAATGAATAAGGAAGACCATAGAAGAATTGATGCTTTTGCATTAGGGTGTTGGAGGAGAATCTTGAAAGTGCCGTGGGATGCCAAAAGAACAAACAGATCTGTTTTGGAAGAAGTGCAGCCAGAGTGCTCTTTGGAGGCCAAGATGGTCAAACTTCATCTCTCATATTTCAGACATATTGTCAGAAGGGACCAGTCACTGGAGATGGATATTGTGTTTGGTAAGGTAGAGGGTCAGAGAAAAAGAGGAATTCCTTCAGCAAGATGGATTGGCAATATGGCAGCATCAATGAGCTCAAGCATGGCAACAATTATGAGGTTGGCCCAGGCTGGGCAGTGTTTTGTTCTGTTATGCATAGGTTCGCTAACAAAACCTTTTTTAACCAAAATACCAAAATGCGAAGGTATTGCTTCTTGATACGTCCTTCATCTGTGTTTATATGGTTTTGTAGACAGTGTTTCCATCTCTCTAGCCCTTAGCTAAGAATTCTAGCTTCGCAATTTATACCATATCAAAAGGGTAGTTTGGTCATCCTTGAGGAATTGTAATCGTGTTCCTCTTCAATGTTCTTGGAGTTTGCAGAACAATAAGAAGTCTGAAGGGGCAAGATCAGGAAGGTAGGATGGATAGGGTAAGGTTTCCCAGTTCAAATCTTGTAGGAATCTCCTGTTGTACTCAAAGAATGAGTATAACAAAGAATCTTAATAGAAAAGAAAATTCCATGACACAACTTTCCTGGCCTTTGTCTCAACAAAACAGTTTTCCGTTTTCTGAAAATCTCTTCCTATAAGCCCCCATGATTGTGCCCTTCAGGAAAATCTATCAAGATTATTACTTTGAAATCCCAAAAGACAACTGCCATAGCCTTCTGAGCTGACTTCTCTGCATTGAATTTAATGGGCCTAGCAGATATCTTTGGAAGTCACTCTTTTGATGGGAACTTTTTTATGGCGGCACCCTGATGAGACTAAGAGAGTATATTACTGAGAGAACTTTTCTTCAGTCATCTGCTGACCACCGAAATGTGTTGAAATGTATTTTGGGGGGAATAAAACAGTGCATATATGAAGTAAAACCCTAGTAGCAATACTTGTTGACTTCCCCTCATATGTACATAAATAGGAGGATGAGTAAAAAATTATGCACACTCTGGCTATGGAATTTATTTTTATAAACTTTTAGAGAAGACAAACACATCATTGTTCAACGTAATCTCTTTGCTTTTCAATCCCTTTGTTCATCTGTCAACTAGCTTTATATTCCCTTATTTAAAAAAATGTTCTAGGCTGAGCTATGAGCACTGCTATCTTCACTTCATCGGAGGTGAATCTCTATCCTTGAAGGGCTGCTTTTAGGGGATCAAACAGGTGAAAGTCTGGTAGAGCTAGTTGAGGACTGCAGGGAGGATGCTTTCACACCTCAAAACAAAGTTTTTTCAGAGTGTCCACAGTGTGAGCAGAGGTGTGGGGACATGCATTGTCATGGAAGCTCACAATGCCCTTGGTTAGCAATCCTCTGCATTGAATTAGAAATTTAGGCTTGAGTTCTTCAGTGAGCATTTCACTGTAAGAAGCACTGTTGATTGTTAAAAGCTTTTCCTGGTAGTGTTCCAATACTGCCCCTCCAGAATCCCAGAAACTGCAAGCATCGATTTTCCATCTGGTGATTGACTTTTGAACTTTTTCTCCACTGGCAATTGAGGCTATTTCCATTCAATAATCTGCTGTTTGCTCTCAGACTTATAGTGAGGAATCCATGTCACATCACCAGTAACGATTGCTAAACAGAAACTTTACCTTCCTTCCAGTATCAGTCCAAATTTTGTTCACAAAGGTCCAAATGCTTCTGTTTATGCTTTTCTGTGAGTTGTTTCAGTACCCATCTTGAACAAACTTTTTGAAACGCAAATCTGTTGTGGATTATTTCATAGGCAGAGCCCTGGCTAGTTTGCAAATGATTTGCCACACAGTCCACTGCCACTCATCTATTCAACAGAATAATTTCACATGAATATTCAGTATTTTCATCAACTCTGGTCGTGGACGAGCCTTTTAATAAAACCGTTATGCAGATAATTTTTGACTCACCCTCGTTTGTGTGTCTGTGTGTGTGTGTCGCTTTTTGGAAACCCTATGTCTCTGTGAGTAGGCCCCGACCCGATGGCGCATAACAACAACATATAAGCATATACAGAGAGACAGAGAGCAATTGAGACAGAGACAGAGACAGAGGAAGTCCTAGTATGGTGCTATAGGATAAGCACTGGACTAAAAGCTCTGTTTTGAAACACAAAGTAGGTGGTTCAAACTAACCAGCTGATCCTCAAAAACCCTATACAGCACAGCTATGAGTCTGAGCTAACTCGATGGCACTTAACAGCAAAAACATCAATATATAAATTTCACTTATTTATCTGATTATATAAAGGTTATACACATGCAGTGTATAATCAGATGTTGTTGTTGTTAAATGCCATCAAGTAGGTTCTGACCCATAGCGACCCTCTAGAGGGTTTCCAAGGAGCAACTGGTGAGCTTGAACCACCAACCTTGCAGTTCAAACTGACTTGTATAATCAGATAAATAAGTGAAATAAAAATAAGATCATTTTAATTTTGCATAGATTTCCTTTAGAGAAACAATATTTGAGAATTGAATTGTTCTGTGTAGTAGCCACTCATCACATATGATATTTAAATTTAGTTTTTTGTTAATGAAAATTCAATTAAAGTAAAAATTGATTTTCTCAATCTCATTAGCCACATTTCTAAGGTTCAGTAGCCATAAGTGAGTAATGGTTACTGTATTGGACAAGGCAGATAAAGATCATTTTCATCATCACAGAAATTTCCACTGACTAGCTTGGTCTAGACGAGTGGACTTGACTTTTTAGCCCTCTTGAAATTTTATTTATTTACTTTTTTAAGTCATTTCATTATAATGAAGGATTACTCTTATCCTAGAAACTAGAACTATTGATATTCTAACAGGTCATGTTAATAAATAAACAGAAATTTTGTTTTGTTTCCAAGCCATGATAGCTTACCAAACAAATACTTCCCTTAACACCTTAATCTGTGAATTCTCAGATGTAGCTAACAGACTCATTATGGAGAGGACTAGAAAATGTAGACAAAAGATTGAATTCACTTCACTTTTTCCCTTTTATGTATCAGATCAACAATTTAGCCACTCAGCAACTCACTTCCAGGCAAATACTCCTTACTTTATATGGACTAGGCAAATACTCTTGACTAAATGAGTCTTTGGTGGTGGTGGTATGCCAGGGAGTCAGTTCAGACTCATAACGACCCTGTGTAGGGTTTTCGAGGCTGTAATTTTTACGGGAGCAGAAATCCTCATCTTTCTCCTGTGGAACAGCTGGTAGTTTCAAACTGCTGTCCTCGAGGTTAGCAGCCAAACTTATAACCACTACACTACAAAATTTCATGTATAACTCAGTAGTCATGTTCTTGGTTGAGGATCAGTGAAAAGGAAGATCCAAACTGAGATAGGTTGGCACAGTGACTGCACCAATAGGCTTAAACACAGAGAAGATTGTGAGGAGGGTGCAGGTTTAAGCAGCGCTTCATTCTGTAATACAGAGGATCACTACGAGTGGGAAGTAACTGGATGACACCGAACAACAGCAACACAACAATAACATCCTTGTCACTGGCAAATCATCACAGAGACAAGCACATAAAGTACTTGATTGCACAGGTTTTGTGTTAAAATGATGGACATTGTACTTATGAGGAATAACAGTATATAAAAGTGACTCAGTCCCTTGACTTGATTATGTTTGTCAAAGACAAGAATCGTCTCATTTACTTCTTTAACCAGTTGACATCAAGTTGATTTCAGTTCATGACTACATATGTCAGAGAAGATCTGTGCTCTGTAACATTTTCAAAGGACTGAATTTCTGAAGTTGATCACCACACCTTTCTTCCAAGATACTTCTGTGTGAGCTCCTACCACCATCCTTTTGGTTAGCAGTTAAGTGTGTGAACCATTTGTACCACTAAGTGACTTCTCATTCTCCTTTAAACTCCTACAACACTGTGAACCATAAGTAATATTTTCTGAAAATTTAATTTGATTTCTACAGACTATTGAATAATGAAGTCACTAGCTCTTTAGCTCTTGTGTTTTCTGGTAAAAGTGTGTCATCATATAAAGTGTACTTTGAGAATTAGATCACAACAATGTTGAACATGCTGTTCCACAAAACTTTGTTTTGTTTTGGTTTTATTGTGAATTATAGTTTACATGAGAAAACTTTTTATAGTAAGAATTTCATACTGCCAAAGTAGATGCTCGGTTTGGTCCAACAATTTATATTGACAGATGAGGTCACCTGAATTGAGAGACACATGTAACACTTAAACCTGTTACTGCAGCTTATCCTTACAACACTCTGTGCAACACTATTGTGTAGGAAGAGGGTTCAGACACCTACCACAGACAAATAAGTCAAACCAGAGAATCAAAAGAGTAACTGTTTGTTATTTATTTTACTCATTTTGCCATGAAAATATCCAGACAATTTTATGTTAACAAAAAACATTCTTGTGATATATGAAATAATGTTTTCCCATGAACTGATTCTCATTGCACAGTTTTTTCTATGAACTATTGATCTCCTTTGAAAGTATACTAGACACCTTAGAGTTCTCATCAAAACATCAAGAGTTTTCAGCAACTTTCAAACTCAAGTTCTGAAGTCAGTGTCTAAAAGAATCTCTTGTGGTCTTACAAAGTTCAACTTTCCTAATTGAGTGATTCAGGCTCTAACTCCAGGGAATAAAGGGTAATGGCCCATTTTTCTCTTGAACTCTCAGCTCAGCTAGCCCACATATATAGTGACTACCTGAATTATACCTGCCTTTCTGAGCGGTCAGAGCTGAGACTCGCCCCTTTCACTGACAGATTGGAAACAATATTTAGACTCACAAGAAACCAAATTAAGGAGATTTTATGTCACTAGTGTGGTGCTGTGGGTTAATGCGCTAGACTGAAAGGCCGATTTGAACTGCAAAGTCAGTGAGCAGTTCAAGCTCACCAGCCACTCACTAGAAACCCTATACAGGGTCGCTGTGAGTCAGAACCAACTCAAGAGCATTTAACAACAACAACAAAGTCCTGAGACCTGGAATCCTGATGTGATGCTGTAGGATAAGCACTGAAATGTTAACCATAAGGTTTGTGGTACAATCCCACCAGCCGCTCCTTAGAAATCATATACAGCATCACTCTGAGTCAGACCTGACACCAATAGAGAAATCCCTCACCGAATTCCATTTCTTGAAAATTTAAGAATCTTTTCACAGTAGGTAATGGAAATATGGATGACCAAGATGTCAGGACAATGTTGAGTACAGCACATTCTGTTGTCTTACCCTCATTGTAGCTTCCAACTGGAAAAAAATCAAAGGTGCTCTTTCTCCTAGAATTACTTCATTGAAGCATTGATTCTTAGGATCCCAGATAAATTCTTCTACCTGGACAAATGTCAGAGCTACAAAATGTTTTCTGCACCAGAAAAATCCGGAAGTGTGATAATATTTTCGAAGATTTTTTCAGTGTTTCCCAAATCCTTTCCAGTCATTTTACACTTTTGTTATCTTGTCAAGCCTCCTCTTCCTGGATCTCTGAGATTTCACTTTCATGCCTTCTTTTCCACATAATGGAGACTAAACCTTTGCACCTTGTTATTGTTGTTAAGTGCTCACGAGTCAGTTCTGACTCATATCGACACTGTATGGGATTTCCGATGAGCGGCTGGTGGGTTTGAATTGCCAACCTCTCGGTAAGCAATCCAGTACTTATCCTACAGAACCATACTAGTACTCGCTTATGACTTCCTAAGCTATTTCTGTACTTCTTATGTTTCAGTGGATTTGTTATTCAACTTCTCTATCAGTTAATTGGGGAAGCCAGTGTGTACCTGCCAAGTAATATTGATCTTTAGGAAAGGGGACTACTGTTAAGTTTGTCACAACATGTAAGAATTAAGTTTTAGTGGCTGAAGTATTTCCTCTTCTTCTATGTCCTTAATCCTACATGCAACAGAGAATTTATTTTTCTGCTATTATCCATTCCAGTCGGATCGCTACTGACATCAGCAATATAAAGAACCTTGGGAGAGATAAGTAGGTTCTGGAGAAATTCTATGGATATCACATTTTGTTAACTAGGTACTTCATCAAACTTCCCAGTTCTCCCCATTATAGAAGCCACCACATGCACAGTAGGATATTCGTTGGCCTGCTAAGCACAAAGTTAGCATTCAAACCCACCAGCTGCTCTGCTGGAGAAAGAGAAGGTTGTTTGCTCCATAAAGACTGACAGGATCAGAAACCCTGTATGGAGTCACTGTGATGTGATGGCAGCGGCTTTTGTGGTTGGGGTTGTCAGTCCTTAAATACTCCCATTTGCTCTCTTTCTAACCTCATTTATCTATTCATTCCTTTATTGAAGAACTCATCATATTCTGAGTAACTACACTGGGTAAAAGCACCAAACATCTGTTGAAATAAGTCCCCCGTAATGATCATTGGTCTCTAACTACTTGTCACCTTAGAGAACACTCATGGTCTCATTAGGCCTTCAGAGTTGATACTTGATAAATGCCTCAATGTGCCTCCCAGAGGATTTGAATTTTCTGTAGACATATACTCGTTTTGGTGAAAGAATGTTGATATTTTAGTAGAAAGGAAGGTGGTCATTATTTTTTAATATGCTTGCATTCAAATGTATACTCTAATTCTCTTAAGACAGTGTTTGAAGAAAGCACATTAAATTCTGAAACAAATTTATCTTTTTGTTTTATGTACTTACTGTGCAAAGTAAATTGGCAAAATAAACATCTTTGAGAGATTACCCTAAACTACTCCTTCTACCCCAGAATTACACAGGATCCCCCTATTCTCACACCTATTTCTATGTCTGGAATCACTCAGGAAAACTTTGAGCTGAATTGAAGACCCCATGTTCCTGCTCTAAGGTAAGTGGACAGATATTGGAATTTTCATTTCAACATTTACTTAAAGATTAGCATAAAGAAATTGTCTTGTCTTGAATTAAGGCAACAAAAAGTCTGTGTGTAGGGCCTAAGGGAGGATGAGTCATAAATTCACACAATGAGGTTGTCACCGATTTCTGATAGATTGTAGAGCTTCTCTTCCACAATAAAGGTTTTCAGATTTGGGTCCCTTAATTGGAAGCTTCTCCAGTGTCTCTGAAGATGTTGAGATGTTCTCAGACTCAGAACTGGATCATCATGGGCAGGTCTCTATTACAGAATAAACATGGAAAAAATAGACTAAGTTCTCTAATTTGCATATTAAATTCTAAATTCTTTTGTAATGTCCTTATTCTTGTAGGAAATTACTTTTGGCCACTCTATAAGGGGCCTTCAAAAACACTATGGAAGACTGAATGAAAACTTTTTAGGATTTTTCCACAAATTATTGAAGCCCCCTCATATTATTTTCTTAGTGGGTTGTTGTTGTTGTTATGAGATGCTTTTAAAAGCATTTTACAAACTCTGAAAGAAAACTGACTTTTCCAGGTGGCAGATCTTCATTGCTAAATCTTAATTGATTTGGAACAGCCCAATGGGCCACATATTACATACTGTATAGAACTCATGGGTAATTCAAATATGTGTTCTAAGTAAGGAGCTTAGGAATGGTATGAATATTTGAAAAAACTACCAGGCAGGGTGGCTAAGGTGGAGAAGAAGTTCATGGACTGGGAAATTTACTTTCTGAGCAGAATTGTGCGGTTGTATTATAAGTCCTAGAGTCCTGGTATGGTGCTGTGGGTTAATCCACAGGACTGCAAAGTTGGTAAAGACCACATGGTTGGTGGTTCAACTCACCAGTCACTCCTCAGAAACCCTATATAGGATCATTATGGCTTGGAACTGACTCAATGGTACTTAAAAACAACAACAATTATGAGTCCTTTGAAAGACACCAGGATTAGATTTGCCTAGTGACTCGAGAGCTAGAAATTCCAGGAGAGAGCCACATTTTATGAGACATGACAGAGTGACTATAAGCAGCAAAATAGCCACGAGGGCTCAGAGTAGGGCCAAGTCTGAATGTGTAACCATTGATCAGAGTTCCAATAGCAGATGAGGAAATAGTCGAGAAGGATTGCTCACACCTGCATAACAGAGAATAGTCACTGAGGTAGGTGCATTCGTACAATAGTTCATCAAATGTATTGTGCAGAGCAGTCTTCAACTTCTTGCACAGCACAGTGCCTTACAGAAAGCAAAATCTCAGTGATGTTCTTTGACTGACTTTAGTCTAAATGGATGGATACATATTATACAAAATGTGGAGTGCACCCCTGAAGCAGAGAGTCAAAGATCTTAGGTGACATGGCAGAATCTAAACTGTCTGTGAGTCTATACAACAAAACGAGTGACTACTCCACCTCCCTTCTTTCACTCCTCATTCACGCCCTTTTGATGGTTGAACCTATACTACAACTTGAGATGTGACTTTTGACATCGAGATAATTCTCAAAAGTTTTTATTAATAGTCTGCCCAGCTTTTTTGTCTTTTTTTCATTTAGCAATTATTCATTGAGGGTCTGTTATTCATTGCTCAATATGTGAGTGAGTATGTGTGTGTTTAGTGGTAATAGAAAGAGCTAGTACATTCCCTGCCCTCTTTGACACATTACCATTGGAGATACAAGAAGCATACCACACACACAGTTCACTAAATGCCAATGTAAGATGCTAGTAGAAATGATGGCCCAAACGTACAGTGTGATAATAAACAGAAAAGGAAAGTAAATATGGTTTTAAATGTTTTAGAGAAAGGGGAAACAATGTTAGAATCAACTCTCCATCTAGAAATTGATGAATTAGAATCCTGAATTAATTTATTTAACTTCATATCTATCATCTAAAAAGAAATAGGATTAATAATGCTTCCGTTAGCTCTTCATATAAAACAAAGAAGTAAATTGTCAGAGAAAATACTAAATAAAGAAGGAAGTTTAAAGTAAATAACATGCTAATCACTTAATAGTAATGTGAAATACATAAACCTGAACAAAGATGGGGAAACAGAAAGGCTCAAGAGGTGATGAGGAGCAAACAGAGATATCTAGCCTCAGGAGTTGAGAATCTGGAGAACCATGGACGATGATGTGGAAAGATGGTTAATGCCTTAAAATATTAAAGGAGGAGTTTGATTCTAACAATTGTGTTGTTGTTGTTACATACCCTCAAGTAGGTTCTGACTCATAGCAACTCCACATAGCATTGTAGTAGGAAAGAACGTTCTTCTTGTACATTAAGTAAGGCAGATTCAAATCCTTGCTATTCAAAACAGATCAATGTGGGTCTCACAAGGTATATAAACATTGGCTTTAGAATACCTCATGTATGAAAAGAGTTTGGTAGTCTCTTTTCTCACTACTTCTCATCCCCAAACACACACCCTGGTTCTTATACCTACATCATTCAACATGTTCCTAGTGGAAAATATATGAAAATATGAAGATCCACTGCTAAGCAAATACTAATATTAATGAGTTAATGAAACATTGGATCATAATAGATTTTTAAAAGACCTACTGCCATCAAATCAATTCTGACTCATAGCCACCCTGTTGAGTTTCTGTGGTGGTACATCTTTATGGGAGAAGAAAACCTCATCTTTATCCTGCAGCACAGCTGGTGGGTATGAATTGCTGATCTTGCAGTTCGCAGTCCAGTGCTTATCCTATAGCACCACTACAACTTCATTGAATGGGTGATTGAGATGAGCAAAGACTGGTCCCAGGCTTTCCAAGGCGTCTGCAAGAATTCCTAAAAGATGCCGAGGAGTGTTGTGGAACACAAGAGTCTCATCTGTTGGAGCTGGTGTCATTTAGTCAAGGGGCAGTTCTCCAGCTGGGCCCTCATGGTGCAAGGTTAAGAACTTAGCTGTTAATTGAGAGATCAGCAGTTTGAACCTCCAGTTATTCTGAGGGAGAAAGACATGGCAGTTACTTCCATAAAGGTTATAATCTTAGAACATCTACATGAAGTTCTATTGATAAGGTTGCTTTGAAATTAATCAATTCTACAGAAATTAGTTCTCCAACAGAACTTTATAGTTAATGATGTCATCACTTACTGTTCTTTTCAGGAAAGAGCTTAGTGGGACTGAAAGAGCTCAGAGATGCTGCAGTAGAAATCCAGGGAGGAAGCACACATTGAACCATTAAGAGTAGTTATAATAGTTATGACAATGAAGATGCAATCATGCAGAAAACGATATAGAGTAAAAGAACATGCTAATATCTTCTGGCAACTGTTGTAGAAAGGACAGCTTTCAGTCCTCTTCCTTTTTTTGTTTCTAAAACACAGTGGTTATCAATGGCCTTAGGGAATCATAGCACCGTCACAGAATTTTTCCTCCTCGGGCTGTCTGCTGACCCCACAATCCAGGCTCTGCTATTTCTGCTGTTCCTGAAGATTTATTTCCTGACACTCATGGGGAACCTGATGATGATACTTGTGATCCATACAGATTCTAAACTCCACACACCCATGTACTTCTTCCTGAGTCATCTGTCCTTCCAAGACCTCTTCTATTCTTCAGTTACAGTGCCCAAGATGCTGGAGAACCTCCTGTCTCAGACGAAATCCATCTCAGTAGAGGGTTGTCTGGCTCAGGTCTTTTTTGTGATTGCCGCTACAGGAACTGAGGCCTGCCTGCTCTCGGTGATGGCCTATGACCGCTATGCTGCCATCTGCCACCCCCTGCTCTATGCACAGATGATGAGTAAACAACTGTGTGTGAATTTAGTGTGGGGATCTTGGTTTGTGGCCCTTCTGGATGCAATCATCAACACTCTTCTGGCTTTGAAGTTGGACTTCTGTGAGCTCCAAACCATTCACCACTACTCCTGTGAGCTGCCCTCCCTCCTCCCTCTCTCCTGCTCTGATACAACCACCAATGCTGCCATGCTGCTCTGCTCTGCCCTCCTGCATGCCATTGGAACCTACCTCCTGATCTTCTTCTCCTATGCCCGTATTGTCTCCACCATTCTGAGCATTAGTTCCACCTCTAGCAGAAGAAAGGCTTTCTCCACCTGCTCCTCCCACCTCACTGCAGTGAGCTTATTCTATGGCTCATCTATTGTCCGTCATCTCATGCCAACCTCAGGCTCCCTACTGGAATTGATCCTTTCCATGCAATACAGTATAATCACTCCACTAGTCAATCCTCTGATCTACAGCTTGAAGAACAAGGAGGTGAAAGCAACTCTGAGAAGAATGATGTCAAGATCTTTACAGTGTGTCTGACAATGCTGTTGTTGTTTTAAGTGCCTTCGAGTCCTCAAATGGGTTCTGACTCATAGTGACCCTGTATAGGGTTTCTGAGTGGCAGCTGATGGGTTTGAACCACTGACCTTGCAGTTAATAGTCCAGTGCTTATCTTACAGTTCCACACAAAGAATCATTACAAAAGAGATTTAAAAAGACGTAGGATGGAACTGCAACAAAACATCTAATGCTTAATATTAAGAACTTCCTCATTGCCTAATTTGTCTCTTATTGTAAGATATAACTGATTCACCCTTGTTAAAAATTATCCAGAAAAGTACTGGGAGGTATTTTGCTTGCCAGGGCTCAGAATCTATCTTATTCAGAAATAGACCAACAAGTTGGAAAACTCTCAGTTTCAGAGATTTAGTCAGTGACATGTCTATGCATTACAATGGCATATAAATATATCTGAAAATATTAGTATTGACCTTGAATACTTTGTGTCCTAATTTTTTGTTTTAATTAATATGTGTGGGAAAGGATTATCTAGGTAAAATGAGCTCGCATCTCTGAATAAAGATAAACAAAGATTTGAGCTTCAGGCTGTAGAGCAGGGGTGAGGAACATCCAGCTCACAGGGGATATGTTGTTACTGTTAAGTACCATAGAGTCAGTTCTGACCCATAGTTACCCTGTGTAGGGTTTCAAAGGAGCAGCTGGTCAGCTTGAACCGCCTATCTTGCAGTTCTAACCACTTTGCAGTCTGACGCATTAACCCACAGCACCACACCAGGACTCTCTTGAAATAATTTGGTCTGGCCCTGTCAAGGAAACCTCAGTTCCAGCCATCACAATAGGTGAATTAATTAATTGTTTAATCAAATATTAGCAGGCTAGTTTTCATGTTTATAATTTTGCATGACCCTCTAATGATGTTATAAAGATCCAATGGCCCTTGGCAGAACAAAATGTTCCCCACCCCTACTATTGGCGTTCTGGGGTGGTGCTGAGGGCTAATGTGTCAGAGAGCAAAGTCATTTAAAGTGAAAGTTTGGTGGTTCAAGCTCACCAGCTGCTCCTCCTTGGAAACCCTATACAGGGTCACTATGGGTTGGAATTGACTCGATGGCACTTAACAACAACAACAAGTTGTATTAAAAGACATAGTTTGTGTCATTAATCTATCATTCTTTTAAATTAACTTTAGGGAATATCCTAAAAGCCATACATTTGATAAGAGTATAAAGTTCTGGATCTATAAGAAAGAAAATGATAGACTAGGTAGATGTGGAGGAAGACAAATTTTTCCAACTGGATGGCCATAGAAGACAGGCATAAAAAACAAAAAGTTCTACAGGGAGGAACAGTCAATATATTGAGGCAGATCTCAGAGTCAGGAAAAATTTCAAGAACTTTGCTATTATGTATATAGCATGTTGAACAGATCTCTGGTATGAAAGGCTGCAAGGAATCTGTATAGCTCCAGAAATTTCATTTTTTTCATTCACCATGTACCCCAAACCAAAGCCACTGTCATTGAGTTGATTCCAATTCATAAAGTCCTGATAAAGACATCTGATATTCATTTTGCTTTTGTCTTCTTTTTGTAAATTGAACACTGTATTCTAAAATAGTGATTTTTAAAAATACAGTCTGGTGATATAACTTTGCTAGTTGCAAAGATAACTGAAAATATACACAATACTATACAGAAAGAATGGAGCGTCATAGCCTCATAAGATAAGCACTGTACTATGAGCCACAGGGTCAGTGGTTCAAGCCCACCAATCACTTCACAGGAAAAAGATGAGGCTTTCTGCTCCTACAAAGACTTAAAAAGCCATTAGAATTTTATATAAGATCACTATGAGACAGACCACTCATGAGACAGACCACTCATCTGTCAATTTGTCATACTGTGAAGGCTTGCACGATGTGGTGATTCTGGAAGCTATGCCACAGATATTTTAAATAATAATAGGGTCACTCATTATAGACAGATTTTAGCTGCCTACGGAAAAAGGGGAGCTGGACTACTTCCTTATAAATAGCAGTGGAACACTGTCAGCACCAGGATACCGAATATCGAAACATGATGAAGAGCACCAGAATATTGTCAGATATAGTGCTAGAAGATGAGCCCTTCAGTTTAGAAGGCACTCAAAATAAGCCTGGGGAAGAGCGGTCTCCTCAAAGTAGAGTTGACCGTAATGATGAGAATGGAGTAAAGCCCATGGGATCTTCACTTGCAGATGGGACACAACTCAAAAGGAAGAAAAATAGCTGTAAATATCCATTAAATTGGAACACGGGATGTACGAAGCATGAATCTAGAAACATTGGAAATTGTCAAAAATGAAACGGAATGCATAAACATCGATATTCTAGGCATTAGTGAGCTGAAATGGACTGATATTGGTCATTTTGAATCTGAGAATCTTGTGGCTTATTATGCCTGGGATGATAAATTGAAGAGGAATGGCATTGCATTCATTATCAAAAAGAAAGTATCAACATCTGTCCTGAAGTATAACACTGTTTGTGACAGGATAATATCCATATGCCTACAAGGAAGACCAGTTCATACTACTATTATTCAAATTTACACATCAACCACTAAGACCAGTGATTATGAAATTGAAGAATTGTACCAACTTCTTCTGTCTGAAATTGATCAAACATGGAATCCAGACGTATTGATAATTACCAGCGATTGGAATGCAAAGGTGAGAAACAATGAGGAAGGATCAGTAGTTGGAAAATATGGCTTTGGGGATAGAAACCATGCTGGAGATCACATGATAGAATTTTGCAAGACCAATAACTTCTTCACTGTGAATATCTTTTTAAACTACATAAAAGATAACCATGCACATAGACCTCACCAGATAGACTACACAGAAATCAAATGGGCAACCTCTATGAAAAGAGACAGTGGAAAAGCTCCATATCATCAGCCAAAACAAGCCCAGGTGAAAACTGTGGATCTGACCATCAAATGCTCATATACAGATTCAGATTGAAGTTGAAGAAAATAAAACAAGTCCATGAGAGCCAAAATATGGCCTTGAATGTATCCTACCTGAAGAACAGATTTGATGCATTTGACACTAAAAACCGAAGACCAGAAGAGTTGTGGATGACATCAAGAACATCATACAGGAAGAGGTCATTAAGAAGACAAGAAAGAAGGAAATGACCAAAATGGATGCCAGAAGAGACTTGGAATCTTGCTATCTAGCATAGAGATGCAAAAGCAAATGGAAGAAGTGAGGAAATATAAGAACTGAATGGAAAATTTCAAAGGCCAATTCAAGAAGATGAAGACAAATATAAAGAAATGTGCAAAGACCTGGAGTTACAAAACCAAAAGGGAAGAACACAATCAGCATTTCTCAAGCTGAGGAAAGTGAAGAAAAAAATTCAAGCCTTGACTTACGGTACTGAAGGAGTCTATGGATAATATATTGAATGATATAAAATGCATTAAAACATGAGGTAAGATAGACCTCTGTCGACCTTGAGATGAGAGAGAAGTGAAAGAGCTAGTTGGTCCAAAATTTGGGGAGACTTGGGAACTCCTAAATCCATGGACAATGACATAACCAAGGAGGGCGTCAGCTGAGAGTGAAGCGTCCAACTGATACGAAGTGGGGAGAGATTCACAAGAACACCCAAACTTTGACCTAGCTTCAATGGCTTAATGATCATAACTTGACTATAGGAAGATAAAGAAATTTAAAAGAAAGCAAGTGTAAATTGATAAAATTTGATGAACTTGACCTATACTTATGGATGTAGTAGCTTAAAATACCAAACGTGAAGGAAGAAGACTTTACATGAAGTATCAAACCTATCACCTCTGTTCACAGGGTTGATAGGGACAGGCAACTTAGACACTGACTACCTAAAATGGGGGTTGTTATTGTTGTTAGGTACCATCGAGTCGGTACCAACTCATAGCGATCTTATGCACAGCAGAACAAAACACTGCCCAATCCTGGGCCAATCTTACCACTGTTGCCATGCTTGAGTCCATCGATGCTGCCACTTGGCCAATCCATCTCGTTGGGGGTCTTCCTCTTTCTTTGACCTTCCACTTTATCAAACATGATATCCTTCTGCAGTGATTAGTCCCTCCTGACAATATGTCCGAAGCATGAGAGACAAAGTTTGTCCATCTTAGCCTCCAAGTCCAGCACTCTGGCTGGACTTCTTCCAAAACAGATCTATTGGTTCTTCTGGCAACCAACGGCACTTTCAATATTCTCCTCCAACACCTAAACTCAAATGCTTCAATTCTTCTATGGTCTTTTTTATCTATCTTTCACATGCATATGAGATTATTGAAAATACCATGGCTTGGGTCAAGCACACCTTGGTCTTCAAGCTGACATCTTTGCTCTTCAACACTTTAAAGCGGTCTTGTGTAGCAGATTTGCCTAATGCAATACGTCGTTTGATTTCTTGACTGCTGCTTCCATGAGTGTTGATAGTTGATCCAAGAAGAATGAAATCCTTGACAACTTCAATCTTTCTCCGTTGATAAGAATGTTGATTATTGGTCCAGTGGTGAGGACTTTTTTCTTTATATTGATTTGTAATCCATAGTGAAGGCTGTGCTCTTTGATCTTCATCAGTAAATGTTTTAAGTCCTCTTCACTTTCAGCAAACAAGGTTGTATCATCTGCATATCTCAGGTTTGTTAATGGTCTTCCTCCAATCCTGATGCCATTTTTTTCTTCATATGACCCATCCTCTCGAATTATTTGCTCAGCATACAGGTTGAATAAGTATGGTGAAAGAATACAACCCTGTAGCACACCTTTCTTAATTGAAAACCATTCAGTGTTCCCATGTTCTGTTCAAACAACTGTCTCTTGGTCCAGGTACAGAGTCCTCATGAGTACAATTAAGTGTTCCGGAATACTCATACTTCACAATGTTGTCCATAGCTTGTTATGATCCACACAATCAAAAGCCTTTGCATAGTCAACAAAGCACAGGTAAACATCTTTCTCTGATATTCTCTGCTTCAGCCATGATCCATCGGATATCAGCAATGATATCCCTCATTCATGGGGGTGGAGGGACTATAAAGGCACAAAGTAGCTAGTTTACAAGTTTACAATTTCAGGGTGTGCTAGGAAATATAGAATCCCCACTGAATAGTTTTCATGTTGTCTACATGAGTGGCACTGTGGGTTAATGTGTCAGACTGCAAAGCCATTTGAACTGCAAGGTCGGCGGTTCAAGTTCACCAGCTGCTCCTCAGAAACCCTATACAGGGTTGCGATGGGTCAGAATCGACTTGAAGGCACTTATCAACAACAAAACCATCAGTCTGATGGAAGGAGATGAAGATAGGATTCATTTGACTTTCTCGTAATTGTTACCATACTAATTGCGATTGTCACAGCTATAAATGTAGAAGTTGTGTAACAAAAAGAAGGGAGTAGTTAATCTTACATTCCTGGAACAGAGGACCCCAGGACCACCAAGAGAAGACTATGATGAGTGGAACCTGGGACCCAAAACAGAGATACAGCGACACCAGAGATAGAGTATAATGGCATGGAGAAATTGAGAAGCTAAGATCTCTATACTCATGGAAAGAGAAAAGCAGTGTGCTGATGGCCAGGAGGCTGGCTTCCAAAATGTGCCCTTTAGTTGTTTAAACAATTATATATTCCTGCGTGTTTTTTTTTTCTTTTGTACATCATTAAAAAAAAAAAAAAAAAGGAATGTTTTTTGATAAAGAAATGGGAGAAATTATTCTTGTGCTAGAGGGTAGACTGCTGTTTCCATGAGTGTTGATGGTTGAGTCAAACAATGTATTGCATTAGACAATCTGCTACACAGACCTTTTTAAAGTGTTGAAGAGCAAAGATGCCAGCTTGAGGACTAAGGTGTGCCTGACCCAAGCCATAGTATTTTCAATAACCTCATATGCATGCAAAAGCTGAACAATGAATAAGGAAGACTGTAGAAGAATTAATGCTTTTGAGTTATGGTGTTGGAGGAGAATCTTGAAAGTGCCATGGGATGCCAAAAGAACAAACAGATCTGTGTTGAAAACAGTGAAGCCAGAGTGCTCCTTGGAGGCCAACATGGCCAAACTTCATCATTCATAGTTCAGACATATGGTTAGGAGGGACCAGTCACTTCAGAAGGGTATGTTTGGTAAAGTTGAGGGTCAGAGAAAAAAAGGAATTTCCTCAGCAAGATGGATTGGCAATATGGGAGCATCAATGGGCTCAAGCGTGGCAACAATTGTGAGGTTGGACCAGCACTGGGCAGTGTTTCATTCTGTTGTGCCATAGGGTCACTAAAGAAACCTTTATTAACCAAAATACCAAAATGTGAAGGTATTGCTTCTTGATACGTCCTTCATCTGTGTTTATATGGTTTTGCAGGCAGTGTTGTCATCTCTCTTGCCCTTAGTTAAGAATTCTAGCTTCGCAATTTATACCATATCAAAAGGGTAATTTGGCCATCCTTGAGGAATTGTAATCGTGTTCCTCTTCAATGTTCTTGGAGTTTGCAGAACAATAAGAAGTCTGAAGGGGCAAGATCAGAAAGATAGGATGGATAGGGTAAGGTTTCCCAGTTCAAATCTTGTAGGAATCCCCTGTTTTACTCAAAGAATGAGTATAACATAGGATTTATGAGGCTGTAAATCTTTGCAGGAGCAGAAAGTCTCATCTTTCTCCCACTGAGAGGCTGGTGGATTCAAATCGCTAACCTTATGCTTTATAGTCCAGTGCTTATCCTACAGAACTATCGTGCTCCCTAAATGGTTGCTATTTGTTGCTAAGTGCCCTCAAGTTGATTCTGAGTTATAGTGACCATGTATAGGATTTCCCAGAAGCAGCTAGTGGCTTTGAACTGCCAACTTTGTGGTTCACACTGACCTTTCGGTCCAGTGCTTATCCTACAGTGCCACACCGGGACTTTGTGGCTATGCTGTTGTTGTTTACTGCCATCAAGTGGGTTCTGACTCATAGCGACCCTATATGAGATTTCTGAGGAGCGACTGGTGGATTTGAACTGCCAACCTTGCAGTTCAAACTGACCTGGCAGTCCATTTCTTGTACTAAATTGCCACACTAGGACTCCTTGTGGCTATGTTGTTGTTGTTAAGTGCCACCAATTCATTTCTGTTTCATAGTGACCCTGTATGGGTTTCCAAGGAGCGACTGGTGAGCTTGAACTGCTGACCTTGTTGTTCAAACTGACCTTGTAGTCCAGCGCGTTAGTCCAATTGTAAAATTGCCATCCCCCTGAATTTGTGAGCCAGGAAAGTAATGTGAAGGCTGCCTATATAAGTTCTCTCAGATTTGTTAGAGCAAATAATCCTATGAGTGGCTAAGGCATGGTATGTTGTTGTTGTGAAGTGTCATCAAATTGGTTTCGACTCATATTGTTGTTGTTAAGTATCATAGAGACGGTTCCGACCCATAGTGACCCTGTGTAGGATTTCCGAGGAGCAGCTGGTGAACTTGAACCTTATAGTTCAAATGGTTTTGCAATCTGGCGCATTAACCCACAGTCCCACAGCAAGACTCCGGTTTCAACTAGGGTTTCAACTCATGTTGTTGTTGTTGTTGTTGTTATGTGCCGTGGAGTCGGGTCCGCCTCATAGCGACCCTGTACAGGGTTTCTGAGGTTGTAAATCTTTACGGGAACAGAAAGCCTCATCTTTCTCCCACGGAACAGCTGGTAGTTTCAAACTGTGGTTCGCAGCCCAATTCGTAACCACTACGTTACCAGAGCTCATAGCGCCACATAAACACATGTAAAGCCAAGTGAAGAGACTCCTGAGTGATAGAATTTGAGATCATTTTAAAACAGGAACTACCTTGTGACTATTTCACATTATGTTTAGAATCCAATAATACATTTCATTTATCAATAGCATTTTGTGAACTCACCATGTTGCAAGATGCAGAAAAACTACCTTCTCCACTTCATTCACAGTCTTAGACTCCAATTTTAAGTCACAGTCCTGTAGTCTTCTTGGCTGGCAGACTGCTTTATTATATAGAATTTAAAGATAATCAGGATTTGATATTTAGGAGGACTCTGAAGCTGGGAAAATGGTTAAAGGATTGTTAAGTAAAAACCCAGGAGTTACCCTTACTGGGTAATTATGTCTGGACCCACTCTTGAATTATCAGATACCAGGCAATTCAGAATTAGTCAAAACCAGGAATCCAGCTAGACCTTATGATGAATCTTAAGAGTTCTCTTAAGAATAGACTCTAGTCTATTCACCCAAAGTTGAAAATGAAGGATAACATGGTTTAACTGGTGCTGTTCAAGTCGGTTCTGACTCATAGTGACCCTGTATAGGGTTTCCAAAAAGTGACTGGTGAGTTCGAATCTCCAACCTTGTGGTCAAATCGACATTGCAGTCCAGTGCTTAGCCTATAGTGCCACTCCAGAACTCACTTATTTTATTATAGTTCTCTGTTGTGTTATCCATTATTGGTTACCTACACTGTATCAGTCACTTTGAAGATTTTTACATTATGTGCAAATTACGGTGCTCACAGAGTGAACTTGAAAACACTAACTTAAAGCAGAAAAATATCAAAAAGCCAGATCTTCAATTTGCCACACTCACAAGCCTTTAGTTAAAAAAAAGGGCATTTTTATGCTAATTACATAATATATCTTTGAAAACGGTTTGAACATTTTAATTCAGAAAATAATTTGTAGAATATACTTGTTTCTATAACATCCTTGATGTCAATAAATGTTTTTCTATAGCTATATAATCATTTTACATGATTTTGCCGGGTATTTTTATACAACTGAAATTTCCAATCACATTTATACATCTAGTCATGGTCATGTGTCAAATAACACAGATTTTGAAACCAAAAATATTAATTAAAAAAAGGAAGTGTTCTCAGTCTGTCTTGAAATAGTGTAGTAATTTTAAAAGATTTCTGCTATTTGAGAATTCATAAAACAATGGGGTTTTACCACATGCCCTTCAAGTTTCTTAAACAGCTCTTCCCATAGCAGTCTCTGACTGCCCAATAAACATACTTTTTGAGCTTTTAAAACAATTTGAGAACACCTTAGGCAAGTCACATTTAACGAAGTTAAAACTTACTAGAGTTATATACAATTGTCATTTTTATAGGTAAAATGACCAAACATTGACAATTTTATATGATTCAATATAATGCAAGAATAATACAGGTGCAAAATAACATGTTTACAAAACAAAACAAAGTTCACCCAAAAATGAAGTTTTCTTTTTAAAATGTAGGCAACCTTTCAGTTATTCTTATATAACAGTGTTTACACATAAATGATACGATTCAGTACCATAAATATTTTGAGCACTTCAATATGCCAAACACTATCCTCGTTATTTTACCAAATATTATTGGCAGATGTTGTTGTTGTTAAGTGCCGTCAAGTCGGTTCTCACTCATACAGTGTTTCCAAGGAGCAGTAGGCAGGTTTGAACCACAGACCTTTGGTGTCAAGTCCAGTGCTGATCCTACAGTGCTACAGCAGAGTCCACATGTTCTTGGTTGAGGTTCACTAAAAAAGAGGATCCAACCTGAGATGGATTGGCACAGTGACTGCACCAATAGGCTTAAACACAGAGAAGATTGTGAGGAGGGTGCAGGTTTAAGCAGCGCTTCATTCTGTAATTCAGAGGATCACTATGAGTGGGAAGTAACTGGATGACACCGAACAACAGCAATACAACAAGAACATTCTTGTCACTGGCAAATCGACACAAAGACAAGCGCATAAAGTCCTTGATCGCACAGGTTTTGTGTTACAATGACTGACAATGTACTTATGAGGAATAACCGTATATAAAAGTGACTCAGTCCCTTGACTTGACTATGTTTGTCAAAGACAAGAATCGTCTCATTTACTTCTTTAACCAGTTGACATCAAGTTGATTTCAGTTCATGACTACTCTATATATGTCAGAGTAGAACTGTGCTCTGTAGCATTTTCAAAGGACTGAATTTTCTGAAGTTGATCACCAGACCTTTCTTCCAAGATACTTCTGTGTGAGCTCCTACCTCCATCCTTTTGGCTAGCAGCTAAGTGTGTGAACCATTTGTACCACTAAGTGACTCCTCATTCTTCTTTAATCTCCTAGAACACTGTGAATCATAAGTAATTTTTTCTGAAAATATAGTTTGATTTCTACAGACTATTGAATAATGAAGTCACTAGCTCTTTAGCTTTTGTGTTTTCTGGTAAAAGTGTGTCATCATATAAAGTGTACTTTGAGAATTAGATCACAACAATGTTGAACATGCTGTTCCATAAAACATTTTATAAGCATTTCATACTGCCAAAGTAGCTGCTCAGTTTGGTCCAAAAATTTATATTGACAGATGAGGTCACCTGAATTGAGAGACACATGTAACACTTAAACCTGTTACTGCAGCTTATCCTTACAACACTCTGTGCAACACTATTGTGTAGGAAGAGGGTTCAGACACCTACCACAGACAAATAAGTCAAACCAGAGAATCAAAAGAGTAACTGTTTGTTATTTATTTTGCTCATTTTGCCATGAAAATATCCAGACAATTTTATGCTAAAAAAAAAAAAAAAAAAATTCTTGTGATATACGAACTAAAGTTTTTCCATGAACTACATCTCATTGCACAGTTTTTTTTCTATAAACTATTTATCTCCTTTGAAAGTATACTAGACACCTTAGAGTTCTCATCAAAACATCAAGAGTTTTTAGCAACTTTCAACCTCAAGTTCTGAAGTCAGTGTCTAAAAGAATCTCTTGTGGTCTTACAAAGTTCAACTTTCCTAATTGAGTGATTTTGACTTCAGGCTCTAACTCCAGGGAAAAAAGGGAATTTTGCAATTTTGATTTCACGCTCTAACTCCAGGGAATAAAGAGTAATGGCCCATTTTTCTCTTGAACTCTCAGCTCAGCTAGCCCACATATATAGTGACTACCTGAATTATACCTGCCTTTCTGAGAGGTCGGAGCTGAGACTCGCCCTTTTCACTGACAGATTGGAAACAACATTTACTCACAAGAAACCAAATGAGGAGATTTTATGTCACTAGTGGGGTGCTGTAGGTTAATGCACTGGACAGCAAGGTCAATTTGAACTGCAAAGTCTGTGGTTCAAGCTCACCAGCCACTCACTGGAAACCCTATACAGGGTCGCTATGAGTCAGAACCAACTCAAGAGCATTTAACAACAACAACAAAGTCCTGAGACCTGGAATCCAGATGTGGTGCTGTAGGATAAGCACCGTAAGGTTTGTGGTTCAATCCCACCAGCCGCTCCTTGGAGATCCTGTACAGCATCACTCTAAGTCAGACCTGAGACCAGCAGAGAGATCCTTCACCAAATTCCACTTCTTGGAAATTTGAGAATCTTTTCACAGTAGGTAATGGAAATATGGATGACCAAGACGTCAGGACAATGTTGAGTACAGCACATTCTGTTGTCTTACCCTCATTATAGCTTCAAACTGGAAAAAAAAAATAAAAGGTGCTCTTTTTCCTAGAATTACTTCATTGAAGCATTGATTTAGGACTCCAGATAAATTCTTCTACCTGGACAAAAGTCAGAGCTACAAAATGTTTTCTGCACCAGAAAAATCTAGAAGCTTGATAATATTTTCTAAGATTTTTCTCAAAGTGTTTCCCAAATCCTTTCCAGTCATTTCCCAGTTTTGTTATCTTGTTAAACCTCCTCTTCCTGGATCTCTGAGATTTCACTTTCTTGCCTTCTTTTCCACATAATGGAGACTAAACCTTTGCACCTTGTTATTGTTGTTAAGTGCTCACGATTCAGTTCTGACTCATATCGACACTGTATAGGGTTTCCGAGGAGCGGCTGGTTAATTGGGGAAGCCAGTGTATACCTGCCAATATTGATCTCTAGGAAAGGGGACTACTGTTAAGTTTGTCACAACATGTAAGAATTAAGTTTTAGTGGCTGAAGTATTTCCTCTTCTTCTATGTCCTTAATCCTACATGCAACAGAGAATTTAGTTTTCTGCTATTATCCATTCCAGTCGGATTGCTACTGACATCAGCAATGTAAAGAACCTTGGGAGAGATAAGTAGGTTCTGGAGAAATTCTATGGATATCACATTTTGTTAACTAGGTACTTCATCAAACTTCCCAGTTCTCCCCATTATAGAAGCCACCACATGCACAGTAGGATATTCATTGGCCTGCTAAGCACAAACTTAGCATTCAAACCCACCAGCTGCTCTGCTGGAGAAAGAAAAGGTTGGCTGCTCCATAAAGACTGACAGGATCAGAAACCCTGTATGGAGTCACTGTGATGTAATGGCAGCGGCTTTTGTGGTTGGTTTTGTAAGTCTTTAAATACTTCCGTTTTCTTTATTCCTAACCTCATTTATCTATTTGTTCCTTTATTGAAGAACTCAGCATATTCTGAGTAACTACACTGGGTAAAAGCACCAAACATCTGTTGAAATAAGTCCCCCGTAATGATCATTGGTCTCTAACTACTTGTCACCTTAGAGAACACTCATGGTCTCATTAGGCCTTCAGAGTTGATACTTGATAAATGCCTCAATGTGCCTCCCAGAGGATTTGAATTTTCTGTAGACATATACTCGTTTTGGTGAAAGAATGTTGATATTTTAGTAGAAAGGAAGGTGGTCATTATTTTTTAATATGCTTGCATTCAAATGTATACTCTAATTCTCTTAAGACAGTGTTTGAAGAAAGCACATTAAATTCTGAAACAAATTTATCTTTTTGTTTTATGTACTTACTGTGCAAAGTAAATTGGCAAAGTAAACATCTTTGAGAGATTACCCTAAACTTCTCTTTCTACCCCAGAATTACACAGGATCCCCCTATTCTCACACCTATTTCTATGTCTGGAATCACTCAGGAAAACTTTGAGCTGAATTGAAGACCCCATGTTCCTGCTCTAAGGTAAGTGGACAGATATTGGAATTTTCATTTCAACATTTACTTAAAGATTAGCATAAAGAAATTGTCTTGTCTTGAATTAAGGCAACAAAAAGTCTGTGTGTAGGGCCTAAGGGAGGATGAGTCATAAATTCACACAATGAGGTTGTCAC
>NW_006409086.1:205629-206721 GCF_000296735.1 Chrysochloris asiatica
TTGTTGTTGTTGTTATGAGATGCTATTGGGTAAATTCTAACTCATAGCAATCCTATTCACCAAAGAACGAAACACCACCCAGTCCTGTGCCAGCCTCACAAGCAGTGCTGTTTGAGTTCACTGTTGTGCCCACTATATATGTCAATTTCATGGAAGAACGTCCTCTTTTTCTCTGGCCCTCTACTTTACCAGGAATCCTGGTGTGGAGCTGTACATGAAGTACTGGATGGTTCAAACAAATGGGTGGTTCAAACCCACCAGCTGCTCCTTGAAAACTCTATATATTGTTGGTATAACTCAGAACCTATGCAACAGCACTTACCAACAATGACTTTACCAAAAAAGGTGTCCTTCTTCAGGAACTGGTCTCTCCAGATAAGTATATGAGAGGCAGTTTCACCATTTTCACTTTTAAGGGTTTTGCTAGATGTACATCTTCCAAAGCAAATGTATTCATTCTTCTAGAAGTCCATGGTATTTTAAATACTTTTCACCAACAGGATAAATCAAATGTTAGTATAGAATCCAAAAATGTTGTTTGCTTTTAAAAGCATTTTACAAACTCTGAGAGAAAACTGACTCTTCCAGGTGGCAGATTTTTATTGCTAAATTTTAATTGATTTGGAACAAATCTTAATTGAATGGCTACATATTACATACTGTACAGAACTCATGGGTAATTCAAATATGTGTTCTAAATAAGGAGCCTAGGAATGATATGAGTATTTGAAAAAACTACCAGGCAGGGTGGCTAAGGTGGAGAAGAAGTTCATGGACTGTGAAATTTACTTTCTGAGCAGAATTGTGCCATTATATTATAAGTCCTGGAGTCCTGGTATGGTGCTGTGGGTTGATCTGCAGGACTGCAAAGTCAGTTTGAACCACACGATTGGTGGTTCAAACTCACAGTAACTCCTCAGAAACCCTATACAGGATCATTATGGGTCAGAACTGACTCAATGGTACTTAAAAACAACAATTATAAGTCCTTTGAAAGACACCAGGATTAGATTTGCCTAGTGACTCAAGAGCTAGAAATTCCAGGAGAGATCCACATTTTAAGAGACATGACAGAGTTACTATAAGCAGCAA
>NW_006409086.1:210676-216533 GCF_000296735.1 Chrysochloris asiatica
TACAGAAGAGATTAAAAAGGAAGCATGGTGGAACTGCAACAAGACATCTAATGCTTCATATTAAGAACTTTCTGATTGCCTAATTTGTTTCTTATTGTCAGATATAGCTGATTCACCCTTGTTAAAAATTATCCAGAAAAGTGCTGGGAGGTATTTTGCTTGCCAGGGCTCAAATTCTATCTTATTCAGAAATTGACCAACAAGTTAGAAAACTCTGTTTCAAAGATTTAGTCAGTGACATGTCAATTCATTACAATGAATGACATTATAATGACATATTTTTTTAAATATTAGTATTGACCTTGACTACTTTGTGTCCTAATTTTTTATTATAATTTATGTGTGGGGGAAAGGATTATCTAGGTAAAATGAGCTAGCATCTCTGAATAAAACAAAACAAAGAATTGATCTTCATGCTGTAGAGCAAGGGTGGAAAACATCTGGCTCACAGACCATATGTTGTTACTGTGAAGTGCCATCAAGTCAATTCCGACCCATACTGACCCTGTATATGGTTTCCAAGGAGCTGCTGGTGAGCTTAAACTGCCAACCTTGCAGTTCAAACAACTTTGTAGTCTGACACATTAACCCACAGTGCCACACCAGGACTCTGTATTAGGTCTTTGAAATCATTTGGTCTGGTCCTGCCAAGAAAACCTCAGTTCCAGTCATTATATTAGGAATGAATTAACTGTTTAACTCAATATAGTAGGTGGAATTTTTTTTTTAATGTTTTTATTGTGAATTGATTGGTTGTTTACATGGGGGAACATCAGTTTATTTCATTGCAATAATTACAATCCCCTGCATGCTTCATCATTCAACAGTATTGCTTCTGTTCCCTCTGTTTTTGTTTTTGTTTTTTGAATGTGCACCAAAACATTCAGGAATATTCAAACAGGCAAAGGGCACACCCCTGGCCACCAGCACACATCTCTTCTCCCTCCATGAGTCTAGAATCCTCAGCTGCTCCATCTTGCCATGTCATCATCTCTGCCTCCATCTCTGGCATTGCTGCTTCTATGGCTAGGTCCCACACTCCGCTCCCGCTCTTCTCCTTTGATGGTCCTAGGATCCTCCGTTCTGGGACTGTAAGATCAGCCACTCACCTCTTTTTACTACAAAACTTCTACCTTTACAGATGCGACAATCACAATTAGTCATGATAACAATTATTCACTATTGAATCATGAAAGTCTTGTCCCCATCTCCTTTCACCAGACCTGTTTAGACAGGATTAAAACCACTCAGTGGGGATTCTGTCTTCCCCTCCCCACTCATACACACACACATACACTCTGAATCTAAACTCCCTCTTGAAAACTTGTAAGCCAGTCACTTCATGCCTTTACAGTCCCCCCATTTTAGGTAGCCAATGTCTAACTAAGTTGAGCAGGCTAATTTTTAAGTTGATAATTTTTTATGATCCTCTAAGGAGCTCTGGTAGCGTAGTGGTTACGAATCGGGCTGCGAACCTTAAGGTCAGCAGTTCGAAACTACCAGCCGCTCCACGGGAGAAAGATGAGGCTTTCTACTCCCGTAAAGATTTACACCCTCGGAAACCCTGTACAGGGTCGCTATGGGTCGGACCCGACCCGATGGCACTTAACAACAAACAACAACAATGATGTTATAAATATCCAAATGGATTTTGGCAGAAAAAAAGGTTTCCCACTCCTGCTGTAGAGGAAGAGGACAAAGGGTGATGTGGTGTGGATTGTGAAGACAAAATATAATAGATAAATGTGGCCAACATTTCACCAGGTATAGTGGCTTTCTACTGATTACTTAACAAAAAAAAAAAAACATAGCCGTGTTGTTGTTGTTGTTAAGTGCCATTGAGTTGATTCTGACCCATATTGACCCTGCATAGGGTTTCCAAGGAGCTGCTGATGAGCTTGAACCACCGACCTTACAGTTCAAATGACTTTTGGAGTCTGATAACTGTAGCATCTTAAAATACCACCCATTTATTATTTCACAATTTCATAGGTCAAAAGTTCATCTAGATGGTCTAGTCCTATAGTTTCACAAAGCTGAAATCAATGTGTTGTCCAGATTGGACTCTTATGGAACCACTAGGGAAGAATTTGCTTCTAAGCTCATTCAGTGTTGGTAGTATTCACTTGCTTACAGCTGTAGGTCTCATTTCCTGTTTCTTTATTGAATATTGGCTATTGGCTGGGAGATGCTGTACTGCTCTCTGTACCTAGAGACCACCCGCACTCCTTCATCTTCAAAAGGATATCAGTCCTAATGTTTAAGATCTCTCTGATGTATACTTATGTTAATAGCTGGAAATTTTTCTCACCTTTTAAAGTACTCATTGTAATTAGTTGGAATAAACTTGATGACAGTGAGGATTATAATCAGATTAGGTTGACCTGGATAATATATTAAATTGAGGGCTTTAATTATATTTGCAAAAACCCTTCAGAGAAATACCCAGATTGAAATTTGATTGAATAATCAAAGAATGAGAATTTGGGGAGAGGACACCTTAAGAATTCTTAGTACGGTAGCTGGAAAAAAAAAAAATTTAACCCACTACTGGAGTCCTGGTGTGGCACTGTGGGTTAATACACCAGACTGCAAAGCCATTTGAACTGCAAGGTCAGCAGTTCAAGCTCACCAGCTGCTCCTTGGAAACCCTATACGGGGTCACTATGGGTCGGAATCAACTCCATGGCACTTAACAATAACTGTCAAACCAGGAATCCTGGTATAGTACTGTAGGCTAATGGGCTAGACTGCAAAGTCATTTGAAACCCTAAGAGGTTTGTAATGAGTCAGAACTACTGGCTCAATGACACTTAACAACAACAACATGGATAATAGAGAGAGACTTCATATATGGTATTGTTGTTAGGCTCCACTGAGTCAATTAAGACTCATAATGACCTTGTGTACAAGAGAAGGAAATTCTGTTCAGTCTGCAGCATCCTCACAATTGTTGTTAAGCTTGAGCACATTGCTGCTGCCTCTGTGACAGTGCATTTCCTTTGGGGGCTTCCTCTTTTTCACTGACCCTTCACTTTACCTATTTTAAAATCCTTCTCTAGGTCTGGTGTCTCCTGACAATATGTAGGAATTATGAGAGGTGAAGTCTCACCATCCTTGCTTGGAAGGAGCATTCTGGTTGTGTTTCTTCCAATACAGATTTCTTAGTTTTCCTAGTAGCCATGTACTTTCAGTATTCTTCTCCAACACCATAACTCAAATACATCAATTCTTCTATGGTCTTCCTTAATCATTGTCCAACTTTTACTTGCACATGAGGCTACTGAAATTACTGTGGCTTGGATCAGATGCATCTTAGCCCTCAAAATGGCATCAATGCTCTTGAACACTTTAAAGAGGTCTTGTGCAGTGGAGTTTCCAGATGCAATA
The DNA here is from genome assembly GCF_000296735.1 of Chrysochloris asiatica. Taxonomy (NCBI): domain Eukaryota; kingdom Metazoa; phylum Chordata; class Mammalia; order Afrosoricida; family Chrysochloridae; genus Chrysochloris; species Chrysochloris asiatica. Next base: position 214,067 of record NW_006409086.1, read on the forward strand.
CATCATTTGATTTCTTGACTGCTGTTTCCATGAGTGTTGATGTTTGATCTGAGCAAAAAGAATTCTTGACAACTTTAATCTTTTCTCCACTTGTTGTTGTTGTTGTTATGTGCCGTAGAGTCGATGCCGACTCATAGCGACCCTGTACAGGGTTTCCGAGGCTGTAAATCTTTACGGGAGCAGAAAGCCTCATCTTTCTCCCGCGGAACTGCTGGTAGTTTCGAACTGCTGACCTTGCGGCTCGCAGCCCGATTCGTAACCACTACGCTACCAGAGGTCCTTTTTCTCCACTTATTACCATGTTATTTATTGCTCCAAAGGGAGGATTTTAGTTTTGTTTACAATGAGATGCAACCCATAAAGAAGGCTGTGGTTCTTGATCTTCATCTGTAAGTAAAAGTCTTCATTTTCAGCAAGCAAGGTTGTATCATCTGCATATCACAGGTTGTTGATGAGTCTTCCTCCAATCCTGATGCCATGTTCTTCTTCATATAATCCAGCTTCTTGAATTATTTGCTCAGCATACAGATTAAATAAGTATGGTGAAAGAATACAACCCTGACACATATCTTTCCTGATTTTGAACCATTCAGTGTCCCCTTGTTCTGTTCAAATAATTGAACAGGTTTGTCATGAGCACAATTAAGTATACCACAATACTCATTCTCTGCAAAGTGGTCCATAGTTTGACATGATCCACACAGTTGAATGCCTTTGCATAGTCAATAGAGCACAGATAAATATCTTTCTGGTATTCTCTGCTTTCAACCAAGATCCATCGAACATCAACAATGATCCTCATCCCATGTCCTCCTCTGAATTCAGGTTGAACCTCTGGCAGTTCCCTGTTAATGTTTTCTTACAGGCATGTTTTAATTACCTTTAGCAAAATTTTACTTGAATGTGATATTAATGATATTGTCCAAAGATTTCCACATTCTGTTGGGTCACCTCTCTTTGAATGGGCACAAATATGGATCTCTTCCAATCAGTTGAGATACATTCAAAGTCATATTTTGGCTCTTGTGGTCTTGTTTTAATTATCTACTGCTTCAGCCTGAACTTGAATCTGAACAATTGATCATCTATTCCATAGTCCGCCCCTGGCTTTGTTCTGGCTAATGATATGGAGTTTTTCCACCATGTCTTCCCACAGATGTAGTCAATTTTGTATATTCCATCTAGTGATGTCTGTGAGTATCATCATCTTTTATGTTCTTTAAAAGGACTCCAACTGGTAGGTTTGTTTGTTTTGTGAGTGCCTTGGAGTCGGTTCCAACTCATAGCAACCTGTATAGAGTTTCCAAGGAGTAGCTGGTGGGCTCGAACTACTGATCATGTTCACAGTCCAGTGCTAATCCTACAGCGCCACACCAGGAATCCAACTACTAGACAAGAAGATATTTAAAAAGAAGATCAAGCAGAGATTCTGGGATTTAAAACAGCATTCTAGGAACATTTCATGAAAGCAGGGGACCAAGAACCCTCACACTGCTCTCTTCCTTGAGCACTGGAAGTTCGTATTCCAAGTCAACCAGAAAATAATGATACCCTCAACATTTCCCAAGCTGAGGGAACTGAAGAAAAAATTCAAGCCTTGACTTTCATTATTAAAGGATTCTCTGGGCAAATTATTGAATGGTGCAGAAAGCATCAAGAATCACTGTACCAAAAGGAAATGGTTAATGTTCAACTGTTTCAAGAGGTAGCATATGATCAAGAGCCAATGATACTGAAGTAGGAAGTCCAAGGTGCATTGAAGGAATTGGCAAAGAACAAGGCACCAGGAATTGATGGAATACAAACTGAAACCTTTCAAGAAAGTGAGGCGGCACAGGAGGAACTCACTCATCTCTGCCAAGAAATTTGGAAGACAACTATCTGGCTGACTGATTGGAAGACAGCCATATTTGTGCCCATTCCAAAGAGACGTGACCCAATGGAATGTGGAAATCATCAGACAATCTCTTTGATATCCCATGCAAGTAAAGTTTGTTTACTAAAGGTAAAACAGAAATGGCTACAATCATACATTGACAGAGAACTTCCAGAAGTTCAAGCCAGACTCAGAAGAGGCCGTGGAAGGAGGGATATCATTGCTGATGTCCGATGGATCTTGGCTGAAAGCAGAGAATATCAGCAGAGAATACCTGTGCTTTATTGACTACGCAAAGGCTTTCAATTGTGTGGATCACGACAGGCTATGGACAACATTGTGAAGTATGAGTATTTGGGAACACTGAATTGTGCTCATGAGCGATCTGTACCTGGACCAAGAGGCAGTTGCTCAAACAGAACATGGGAACACTGAATGGTTTAAGATTTAAAAAGGTTTGCAACAAGGTTGTATTCTTTCACCATTCTTTTTCAACCTGTATGCTGAGCAAACAATTCGAGAAGCTGGGTTCTATGAAGAAAAAAATGGCATCAGGATTGGAGGAAGACCATTAACAACCTGAGATATGCA
>NW_006409086.1:217374-220886 GCF_000296735.1 Chrysochloris asiatica
TATATATATATATATATATATATATATATAAAATAAAAGTTATTTGCACTGAAGAAATCATTGATCTTGCAAGATTCTATTATGCGCTCTCCAGCATTGCTTCTTTTACCAAGGCCATATTTTCCAATTACTGATCCTTCAGCTTTGTTTCCAACATTTGCATTCCAATCACCAGTAATTATCAATACATATGTTGCAGTAAACCATACAATTTGTCAGATTCAAAATGGCCAGTACCGTTCATTTCCAAGCAATAATGCCTAGGATATCAATGTTTATGCATTCCAATTCATTTTTGACAATTTTCAATTTTCCTAGATTCATACATTGTACATTCCATATTCCAATTATTAATGGATGTTTACAGTTGTTTCTCCTCATTTTGAGTTGTGCCATATCCACAAATGAAGGTCTCAAAAGCTTTAATTCATTCATGTCATCACTGTCAACTCTTCTTTGAGAACTCAGCTCTTCCACAGTCATATTTGCAGTGTCTTCCATCCTGAGTAACTCATCTTCCAGCACTGTATCTGACAATATTCTGGTGCTTTTCATCATGTTTCAATATTCAATATTCTGGTACAATCTGACAGTTCTCCACTGCTATTCATAATGTTTTCAGTAGCTAAACATTCACAAGTTTTCTGCCTCTCCTTCTTCCTAGTCTGTCTTAGTCTGAAAGCTCTGCTGAAACCTGTCCACCATGGATGACCTTGCTGGCATTCAAAATACTAGTAGCATAGCTTCCAGCATCACAGCAACATGTAAGTCACCACAGTGTGACAAACTGACAAATGAGTGGTGGGCATGTTAATAGAATACAAGTATTGTCCCTAAAATTTTATCATATCATTTTCCCATTATTTATCATTTCAAAAGTCTGATTTTCACTTATTATCCACATGAAAGAGATTTCATATGATAATCTCATTATTATTAGATGCTTTCAGCCTTTTACCATTATATAATTTCTTTATTAATTTCATGGTCATGTTGTTCTAAATTGTGCCCCGGGAAGAATTTTGTCATAGTAAACAATTCATAAAATGATTTGCAGCATCAAATTTTCTATATTTAGAACTGCTCCTAAAATCTGAATAAGTGGGTCAAAGATTATGAACATTAGTAAGGTTTTTGATACTGCTCAACTCAAATGAGGTAGGACTAAAACACTCTAAGTAGTAAATCCCATAGATTATTGACCCTTGTTCTAACTACTGTGTGTAGGTGAAGAAAAGTTCCAATATTCTTGTTCTGGTTTAGGAAATGGATATCAAAAGTTCATATACCAGAAAAGAATCCCCACTAAATAGTTTTCATCTAGTCTAGACGGGTCTGGTGAAAGGAGATGGGGATAAGATTCTTATGATTCAACAACAGTGAGTAATTGTTATTATGACTAATTGCAATTGTCACAACTGTAAAGGTAGAAGTTCTGTAACATAAAGGGGGGACTAGTTAATCTTACATTCCAGGAACAGAGGACCCTAGGACCATCAGACTTTTGTTGTTTAAATGATTATATATTCCTGAGTGGTTCTTTTTTGGTGTGCATCAAAAAAGAAAAAAAAAAAGAAGAAGAAGAAAGAAAAGAAGCAAATACTGTTGAATGATGATGCATGGAGAGGATTGTAATCATTGCAATGAAATGAAATATGATAGGATGAGTGCAAAACCGATGCTCTCCCATGTAAACCATCATTCAATTCACAATAAAAGCTTTTTAAAAAGTTCATATACCTTCCAAAAGCAGAATATCACTCTAAATCTAATTATGAAGGCAGTAAACCATTAAATAAGATAACCGATTGGAATTTTAGACTTTTAGAAATTTAAAATGTCTTAAGTTCTGGACAATTACAAGGACTCTTTCATGACAGATTTGTATCTGTTTTTCTGCTGCTTGAACTTAAGGAACATTTTCTGTTTCTCATCTTGCTGAGGTTTATTTCTGGCACCAGAAGCCTGGGCTTTAAATTCAACTCCTGAAATTAGTTATATTGTTGTTGTTGTTGTTGTTAAGTGTCTTAAGTCATTTCTGAGTTATAGGTAAATTCAAAACATCTACAATGGGAAAAAAAAATGAGAATGTAATTTCTAACAAAAGCAATATAGACCATGCAATGCTACAAAATTGATGTTTTCTAAGCAACACTTCTTATATTTGCATCTGCAGTAGATCCTTTCTTGCATGTGCAATTATTTCAAATCTAACTTAGAAAAATTGTAATTCACCTGTTAAGCTATGACTTATGCAATATTTTAATGCTGCTATATATGAACTCTATTTTAAATATTACCTCATATGTTCACAAATCCTGCCATCTAAGTTTCCATGTAAACATATTCTTTGTTTTTAATTTACTGCACATTGACTTCTTTATGGATGTGTTTCAAAATTGAGAATAAATGCTTTTTCTGGAATATAGACTAAGTGCTGGTGTGGTGTCATGGGATAAGCTCTTGATCTCAAAGTTGGTTTGAACCACAGGTCAGTGGTTCAAATTCTCAAGCCACTCCTTGGGATCCTTACACAGGGTCTCTATGAGTCAGAACCAATTCGATGACATTTAACAAAGACAACAATATTCTTTGTTAATAAGATCACAACCCTTCCTGTGCTAGCTAATATGAAATCTAGAGTTTGTGAATTTATAAGACAATATTTCTAGTGACCAAAACCTCTCAGTAATAAACAGATTTAGAGATGGTCAGATACTTACTAACTTGTTTTAAAGAGTAAGCTGGATTTTAGAGCTCTCTAATAGAACACAAAATCCCATTGATGGTGTGATGGATTACTTGTGTGCACATACAATATTTATTATCTTGGACAAGCTATGATTCTCAGTGGTTTGGCTGTCATATAATGATGCAATTTGACACATAATGATGTAATCACTCCCCATGGTGTAATCTGATGTGATCAATCAGTTGTTAATGGGGTTAGGGTAGGATGCAACACTCTATTCAGGTCACAGTTTTTTATCTTATATAAGGGACATTTCCCTGGGGTGTGGGCTACATCACTTTTTATCAAATAAGAGGAAAAATAAGAGAAAGGGACCCAACTATCACCAATAAAGAAGTGCCAGGAGTAAGTATATCCTTTGAACTTGTGTTCCCTGCACTGAGAACCTCCTAGACAGAGGAAATTTTATGCTAAGGCATATGGACATATCCAAAGTATATCATATCAGATTACATCATTAGAGAACTGAACAAATCTTATCAGTTTTGAACCTCGGGGTTTTTTAATATTAAAATAACAATATAGCAATCCTCATCCCCACTCTCTATTACAAACGTATACCACACACTCACACATTTCCAATATATAAATATATTAGAGACACAAAAAGAGCTTGAAAATAATAAAAGTTTATGTTATCCTTAAGTAATATTGAACTATTGCAAGCTTTTGAATGGGAAGTGCAACATTTAGTAACTGAGGAAAACATGAATGATTGAAAATGTCTCCAGGGTGTGTTGTTGTTGTTGTTGTTGTTGTT
>NW_006409086.1:221824-224360 GCF_000296735.1 Chrysochloris asiatica
TGCTCAAGTGTGGCAACAATTGTGAGGCTGGCCTATGATCATGCAGTGTTGTTCTATTGTGCATAGGGTTGCTATGAGTTGGTACCAAATCGATGGCACCTAAGAACAACAACAACAACATATAGAGTTTCTTAGGAGCAGATGCTAGGTTTGAACAACTGCCCTGTGGTTAGTAGTCCAGTTCTGATTACACAGTGTCACACTTTAGGCTAAGCTCAAGCCTTTTCAGTGCTCTCATCGACCCTCTTTCAATTCCTCCCTTTTACTGTTCATTTCTCAGTCTTTGGCTGTTTCCTATGGGTGTAGTGGGATGAGAAATTAACGTAATCTGACATCATCAGGGCGAAGGACCAGAAACATCTTGTTGGATTAGTTGGAAGGTAGCTCCTATTCCTGAAACAGAGGGTGTATGCTCCTAGCAGGGCAATGACCTTAGCAGTATTAACTGTTCCCTGAGTCACCATTTTTACTAACCAGGAAATAAAAAGACAGATCAGCAGTATTGCAATTTCTATAGTAATTAGGAAATAAGCCAAGATCTCAAAACGGGGAAGAGATTGGTGAACCAGGCCCACGTCCCTATTTTGGGGGCTTTAAGACTGGTCTACTTTACTGCCTAGGAGGTAGCATGGGTTCTAAGTGCAACCTGTGGTATTAATCCAGGCACAGCAAGTCTTGTTAATAACAGCACAAACCCCTTCCAATTTAGCAAACAGAAAGTCTAAAGCAATACGATGATTTAAATTAGTTTTAATTCAAAGACGTCTGTTGAGCCCTCAAATTTTTTCTATACCCAAAACCAGGAGATGAATAGTGTCAAACAAATGACATGTGGCCAGTTTCATCTGATGGAACCCCAACCCCAGGATAATAGTTTGGAGGAACCACCATCCAAATCCCTTTTCTTCTAAAATGGGGTTATATCCTTCTCCTATCTTGTGCAACGTGAACTAGTGAGATATGCACACCATAGAGTTGTCAATCATTTGAGATCTAAAGAGTAACAGCTTCCTAAGGACAAAATTTAGAAAGGTTGAAGAAGGAATAGAAACAAGAAACACAGGGAGGAATTGGGATAAATGATGTTACACTGAAGGGATTGCAATCATTGAGATGAAATCAAGTGCATGATTTATTGAATGGAAAACTATGATTTTTTTCTATAAACATCTTCATTCAATTCAAAATAAAAGGTGAAAAAGAAAGGAAAATCAGTAGGATTACTTTATACTAAAAAAGGGAACTCTGTAAAGAAACAGAGGTATAATGAATTGTCTAATGTCTTTTCTAGCTATAGTCTGTAACTTCCACAAAATAACATTTCTGCCTTGCTGGGTCTGGCTAAGAGAAGTGGGAGAAGATACTGAGAGGATGACAGGATTCAGATGTGGGTGTTAGCAGAGCTGATTGTAATTGTAAACACGTGAAACTCTAACATGGCTTTAAAGTGAGTCATCTCAGAAGCAGGAGGGGGATCTCACTACTATCCAAGAAGTAAAGCCAGGAGTGGAACAAATCCTTTGGATTCCCTGTGCATTAAATTTCAACGACCAAGGACAGAAAGCTGTGTCACTGGAATAATGACAGAGGAGCAGTAGCAGAAGAACTGAGAACCAGAGCACAAGACTTCCCAGTCTTGTGGACTTCCCAGACCATGGAGCAAGTAAAGTTGAGTGACTTTGGGCAGGGAGCTTGTTTGTAGAGTGTGGTGCCTCTAGACACTTAAGTGGGGGAGCTAGGTCTGCTGACCCACAGAGCTAAAACTGAGTGCCTTCAGGCTGAAGCTTATGGTATAGAGTGATGTGTCCTATGGGCATTTATCAGCAGCTGACTGGAATAACTGTACCCTGAGCATTTCTGATCCTGAATCATAGCCTGTTAACATCCATAATAAACCCCATAACTGTGAGTATGGTGTCTGAGTTCTGTGGGTCATTGCAATGGATTATCAGACCCAGCTGAGGGTTTCCAAGAAGAGGCTGTTGGGTTTGAACCATCACCTTGTGGTTCAAACTGACCTTGAGGTCCAGTGCTTGTCCTACAGCACCACACCAGGGACAAGCTAAGAGGCTTTACATTGATGGCATAAATAGACTATCAAATATAATAAAAAATGTACAAACAGAAGAAGATTAACTACTGAGACTTTCTAAATATTTAGAAATATTTAGAAATACAAAACTTTCTAAATACTTATGCACATCAATAGTCTTTTCCAAAAGAGTAAAAAAAGGACCTATAGACTGAGAAAGAAATTTAGCAATGACAAGGGACTAAATCTCAAAATTCCAACTTAAAAATGTGCAGCGGGCATGAACCAAAACTTCATCAAAGAAGTTTCATCAGTCAACAAACACATGAAGAAATGTTCATGATAATTAGTCACTATTGTTGTTAAGTGCCATGGAGTTTGTTCCAACTCACAGCAACCCAATATAAGGTTTCTGAGGAGTGGCTGGTGGGTTTGAACTGCTGACCTTGTGGTTAGCAGCTCAGTTCTTATTCTACAGTGCCACGCCATTGTTGTTGTTGTTGT
>NW_006409086.1:224460-234564 GCF_000296735.1 Chrysochloris asiatica
CGGAGCGGCTGGTAGTTTCGAACCGCTGACCTTAAGGTTCGCAGCCCGATTCGTAACCACTACGCTACCAGAGCTACAAAATTGACCAAAAGAATGGCAGAATAGAAGCAAGAGCCAATTCAAAAAGTTGGAACCAATTAGTCAAGGATTTATCTGAAGCATTCTATTACTTTCTCCAGAGTCATTGTGGCAAAGAAGCTACAAGGGAAAAGAGCCACATGGTTCAGGAGTTTTGTAGAAAGCAATTGGGTAAGGGAAGGTATTCTGGGGAGGGATGTAAAGTAAATAAGGAATCCATAAATAAAAGGTAAGTGGTTGAGGAGGGAGGTAAGGAAACACAGAACTAAATTGAAACTCTATGGTGGTATAAGATTAAGTGAATATTTACCTTTCTTGCAATGTTTACTACAGAGGACATTCTGTTATGATGGCTTTAGGAAACCATAGCATCAGCACCGAGTGCATCTTCTTTGGTCTGTCTGCTGACTTCCACTTCCAAGTTCTACTTGTGCACTCTTCCTGGAGATTTACCTCATGATGAGGAACCTGAGCTGCTGGTGGTGATCACAGGTGATTTTCATTCTCACTCACCAATGTACATTATCCTGAGTCACCTCTCATTCATAGATCCTTGCTTATCTTCATCCATTGTGCCCAAGATGTTGGAGAATATCGTGTTTCAGAGTAAATCAATCTCAGTGGAGGGCTGCATGGTTCAGGTCTTCTTTATGTGTGTCACTGAGGGACTGAAGCCTGTTTGCTTTCAATGAGGGCCTATGACTACTATGCTGCCATCTGCCACCCTCTGATCTATGGGGGTGGGGGGTCTGGTGTGGGCTTCATGGGCTCTCTGGACTCTCATCAAGACCCTCCTGGCTTAGAATGTGAACTTATGTGAGGCTTATGTCAGACATCACTTTGGCTGCAGCTGCCCTCTCTGTTTTCTCTGTCCTGATTTGATGTCTCCATCGACTTTCCAGTCCTGACCTGCTCCGCTATCCTGCATGCCCTTGGAGCCCTACTCCTGATCTTCTTCTTTTATGCTTGCATTATCCTCACTATCCTGAGCATCAGTTCAGCCACATGTAGAAGCAAGGCCTTCCCATCGCACGGAAGTGAGCTTCTTCTATGGATCTGCTTTTCTTCACTATCTTATGCCAGTCCGAGGCTTATCTCTGGAGCTGATCTTGTCTCTGCTGTACACTGTGCTCACAGCCCTCATGAATCTCCTTGTCTGCAGCCTGAAGAACAAACAAGTAAAAGTAGATTTGATTACAATATCTCAGATAGCAGAAAACAGGCAAGCATGAATGGGAAAAGTGACAGAATTGCATCAAAATAGTTAAAGAATAGACACATTATTGGAATTTTTCTTTGCTCATGTTATATATATGAAAAGTGCTTGTAAGAGCCTCTTTCCTTTAAAATGCTAATGAAAAAAACAACAACTGCTTACTTGTGTTGGCTTGTATTTAGTTTTGCAAGGACAGAGCAATGGGCCAGATAATTATTTCGATTCTAATTTACTTTCAGTGGCTTTATTTTTGAAGATGTATTTATCAAATAAGGAGCTCTGGTAGTGTAGTGGTTAGGAATCGGGTTGTGAACCTCAAGGTTGGCAGTTCAAAACTACCAGCTGTTCCGGGGGAGAAAGATGAGGCTTTCTGCTCCCATAAAGATTTACAGCCTCAGAAACCCAGTACAGGGTCGCTGTGAGTCAGAACTGACTCCATGGCACATAACAACAACAAATTTATCAAATAGTAAATTCTGAATTGAGTCACTAATGTTATGGATTCTTGTCTTAGTTATGCAATTTTGTCATTTGAGTACATTTTTACACTATGAAGATCGATGAAGCAAGTTACCAATTGTTTGGTTTTTCTTCCCATTTCTCACCATAAGAATAAAAATATGCAATAGATTACAAAGTAGTTTACACTTCTTTGTGTCTTCTTTTTCACTACTGTATATTTTATAAACATGATTTGGCTTTGTACAGTACTAAACTATACACATATTTGCTTTTTAACTTAGAAAATATGTATATTAAGAAAATATGTTTCTGGCTGTTTGGTCCAAGGTATGGTAAAACCTGGGGATTCCTAAGCCCACGGACAAGGACATAATGATGGAGGGCTAGGGCTGAGAGTGAAGCATCTAGCTGATGTGAAGTGAGGGGAGATGCACAAGAACACCAGAACTTGCAGATAGTACCCATTTGAACTAGCTTTGATGGCTCAATGATCAGAACTCAACTAAAGGAAGATAAAAATTTTTGATAAAGGAATCTTTTTTTTAGTAAATAGTAAATTGCTACAATTTTTTTATATATAAATCTATAGTTTTATTAAGACAAAACTGACAGGGTAGTATGAAGTTTACATTTAAACAATGTTTTCACAGAAACCTAAAATATGCCTTAAAAGTTTACAATGCAGCTCTAGATGTAGTTCAGATGATGTCAAGAACTGATGGCTCTCATAATTCAAGACAAAACATTTTGGGTATCAGTTCATTCTTAGAATTAAAAAAAAAAAAATGGTTGTTTGTTTTGTTTTTCTAAGTGAACCACTGCCCCAGTGTGAAAGTTTACTTTTCTCCTAAGACTAGGGCTTTAAAAATCTTTCAGCCCTCAAATTATTAGTTCAATGAAACTTGTGCTGTTAGTGACTGAACCCTGCCACTAATGGCTTAAGAGTTCAAAGTTCATAACATAGAGAGACTCCAAGAGATTTCTACCCCAAGAACTTGGGCTCTTATCTTTCCCACTTTCTCATCTCCACTACTCTCCTTTGCCTCCTCCAAATAGCTCACCCAGAGGCTTGGATGGATACCCTGTTATCTATGATTTACAAGGGTCTTCTTGTCAATTTCAAGAATTAGTACCTCTGAAACAGAATAATCTGCTTATGTGTACTTTCCAATAAAAAAAACATTCCCTCCTCAGTCAGTTTCCATTCCAAAATGGAGGCTTTGGTAATTTACTGGCTTAGTCCTTTGTAGTGACAGCATTAAGCTCAGGCAGGGAACACCTTGGCTTAAGTTCCAGGCACACAGAGCTTTTAAGCAGTCTCTCACTGTCCTCATTTCTGTTGCCAATGACTTTTTTTTTTAAAGGTAAAATATTTTGGACATAGAACCAAATCAACAGTTGTTGGTTCTTTGTATTGTTTCATCATTTTCCCAATCAGGCCCCAAATTTTAACAAAATAATCCTATCCATCTCCCTTTTCCCCACCCACCCCACCCACCCCAAATATATACCAGTAATAGCCAAAACCTACATGCATGCTACGTTGTAAAAATGTAGAGTTAACACTATTGGGAAGAAGGCTGTGGGCTGTGGAGATGCTCTTTGAAGATGTTCATTATCTCTTTGTTCTCCCACACACTCATTCTGCAAGTTTTGTCCTTCATAGAAGGCCCTTTGCATTTCTCAGCAAAGTGCAGAATGCGTTGCCTTGAAACACTTATTCGCTTCCTTTCCGCTGGGATGGGTGTGCAATCTATACAGCATGGGACGGCTTTAAAGCACTTGGGCTGATGTAGGGCACAGAAACTATACTGGCTCTTCAAAGGACATCTTCTCAAGCCACTTCTATAGCGTCGACAAGTAGAACTCCTTCCCTCCCCACTTTAAACCCACAGTCATGTGACAGGGGCTGGTACTCAATAGAGTTAATTCTTGTCATCTTTTTTGTCATCATCCTCCGAGGGTTAGGAATGCCACGTCAGCCTTTCCTCATATAGGATATGACAACCTGTGGGCACTTGACGTTGACTTCCTTGATGGGAACCAGGTCAGCCTCATCAAGAGTTTTTCCATTTCATCAGGAACATCAGCTCTCCACTGGAGTCTGTAGCTCCAAAAATCCGCTCCAGCTCCAAACGCCGGGCAAAGCCTCGTGGTTTTTCTGACTCTTCTTTCTTCTTCTTTGGTTTACTCTCCTCTCCCTTATCTTCAGAATCAGAATCAGCTTTGCGCTTGCCTCCCTCTGATTTATCTGTCTTATGAGCTGTTTTCTGTGACTGTAGAAACTCAGCAATGAGGTCAGGACAATCCAGGTTCTCTTCTGGCTCCCACGTGTGGTCTTCATCTGAGAAACCCTTCCACTTTAAGAGGTTCTCCTCTTTGCCCTTTACCACTCGGCGGTAGAGAACCTTTTCCACCACACACTCCTCTTCCTCCTCTTCTAACACCTCTTCCACTTTCTTCTAGTTTTTTTTTTTTTTTCCCCATAGTACCCGCCAGCTTTCTAGTATAAAGGGTGACGCTGGGCAGGAGGCTCGATCTCTCCCCCCAGCAGCGCCCCCTTCCAATGTTCTCAAAGTGACTGCTCTCCAGTCTGCGAGCGAAATGTGCGGGAGTCACTTTCCTCTAAATCTAGGGTCTCGCCCTCCCTGGATCCACCCTGAATACCCAAGCAGCAAGAGCAGCCAAGCTGTCCCCTTCCTCTCCACACCATTTCCACAGCCGCCCACCCACCCAGCATTGTCTCGTCTACCCAGCCCTCGAAGTGCGACCCCCAAGTGCTTGGCCCACCCCGAATCACTTCAATCTCTTAAATTGCTACAATTTTATGAACTTGACGTATACTTATGGATTTAGTAATTCAAAATACCAACTAGGAGGGAAGGAGTCTTCACATCAAGTATCAATCCTATCCTCTGTACACAGGGTTGGTAGGGATGGGCAACTTAGACTGGCTACCTAAAATGAGGGGGCTATAAAGGCATGAAGAGACTGGCTTACAAGTTTTCAAGAGTGAGTTTAGTTTCAGAATGTGTAGGGGAAGGTAGAATCCCCACTGAATAATTTTCATTTTGTCTAAACAGATATGGTGAAAGGAGATGGGCATAAGATTCCTATGATTCAATAGTAATTGTTATCATGATGAATTGTGATTGTCACAACTGTAAAGGTAGAAGTTTTGTAACATAAAGGGGGGAGTAGTTAATCTTACATTCCAGAAACAGAGGACCCTAGGACCATCAAGAGAGAAGTGGAATGTGGTACCTGATCCAGAAAAACAGTGACACCAGAGATGGAGGCAGAGAGGATGACATGGAGAGATAGAGCAGCTGAGGACTCTAGACTCAGGGAAAGAGAAAGGCTGTGTGCTGGCAGCCAGTAGGCAGACTTGCAGAATGTGTCCTTTGATTGTTTAAATGATTATATATTCCTGAGTGTTTCGGTGTATATCAAAAAAGAAAAAAACAAAAACCAGAGGGACTGGAAGCAAACACTGCTGAATGATTATGCAGGAGGGATTGTAATCATTGAAATGAAATGAAATGAAATATGATAGGATGAGTGCAAAACCAATGTTCTCCCATGTAAACTATCATTCAATTCACAATAAAAACTTTTTTTAAAAAAGAAAATATGCTTCTACTTTTCAATTAAAATTACTAATACTATTTAATTCTATTTTCATCCAGTTTTTTCTCTTGGAAAAATCATTTAACTGGCATTCTTATAGGAGCCCTAGTGGCACAGTGAATTAAGTATTAGGCTTCTAACCACAAGGTCAGTGGTTCAAATCCACCAGGCACTCTGTGGGAGACAGATAAGGTTGTCTGCTACTGTAAACATTTATAGTCTTGGAAACTTCAGGGAGCAGTTTTACTCTTACAGGGTGTTTATTGGTCTGAACTGGCTTGACAATAGTGGGTCTGCATTCGTATAAATAATTACAATCATTTATTTTCAATATTGTATCAGCATTTTTACTTGTCATGAAAGTTCAATTATATTCCATTAAGAATGTAAGTAATTATATATTTAATAACTAACTTATCAAGTGATTCTAGTACTTACCTGTTTTATGCATTATTCAATTGTTCCAAACTATTTGTCAGAGTTTCTGCTTACCTCTTTTCTTCCTTCCCTCCATTCTTCCTTCCCTCTTAGGACTTCTACTTACAGATTAAATCAACCATAATCCTTCGTTTATAATACATTACCACTGGTCTATACATGTACTTCTTTTCTTCTCTTTTCTTTGTGGTATTAAATATTTATCTGATATAATAGTAGACCTCATCACAGCATTAAAAATGAAAATATTGATTTTAAAAATCCCTCTAGCATGGCTTTCTTGCACATCCCAAACAATACTGTTGTCAAATACTCATCTTTTTTTTATCCACAAAATAAATATTACTATATTAATGTTAGTTGCTTTTACTTATATTTACTCATTTCATGTGTTACCAATTCTTCTGAAACTCAAACATTCTTTGGGGATTATTTTAATTCTTCTTCACATACACTATGGAGACAGGTTTTTAGAGTATACCATGATATTGTAAGCATTTTAAGTTTTTATTTATTTCTGAATAACTTTATTATCCCACATTCACAAAAGATACTTAGGAATACAACTTTAGGTGAATAACTGTCTCTTCCAACATGTTGCTGTTATTGTTGTTAGGTACCATTGAGTCAGTACTGATGCCTAGTAACCTCATGCACAACAGAATGAAACAGTGTCCAAGTCTGAATCATCCCCACAATCGTTGTTACGCTTGAGCCCATTGTTGCTATAATTGTACCAATCCATCTCATTGGGGGTCTTCCTCTTTTTCACTGACTCTCCATTTTACCAAACATGGTGTTCTTTCCAGGGACTTGTCCCTCCTGACAACATGTCCAATATATGAAAGACAAATTCTCACCATTCTGGCTTCCAAGTATCATTCTGACGGTACTTCTCTCAACACAGATTTGTTTGTTCTTCTAGCAGTCCTTGGTACTTTTAACGTTCTTCTCCAACACCATAACTCAAATACATCAATTCTTATGGTCTTCCTTATTCACTGTCCAACATATGAAGCTATTGAAAATGCCATGACTTAGGTCAGACCCACCTTAATCCTAAAACTGACATCTTTGTTCTTGAACACTTTAAAAAAGAAGTTATGCAGCATGTTTTCCAGATGCAATATGTCATTTGATTTCTTGACTGCAGCTTTCATGAGTGTTGATAGTGGATCCAAGCAAAATGAATATTTAACAACTTTAATCTTTTCTTCATTTATCACGAAGCTATATATTGCTCCAAAGGTAAAGATTTTAGTTTCCTTTACATTGAGATGCACTCCATACTGAAGACTGAGGTCTTTGATCTTCATCAGTAAGTATTTTAAACCCACTTCGCTTTCAGCAAGTAAGGCTGTATCATCTGTTTTTGCAGGTTGTTAATGAATATTCCTCCAATCCTGATGCCATGTTCTTCTTCATATAATCCAGCTTCTTGGATTATTTGCTCAGCATACAGATTTAACAGGTATGGTGGACAATACAATGCTGGTGCAAACCTTTGCTAATTTCATACCATTCAGTGCCCCCTTGTTCTGTTCAAATGCCTGCATCTTAGTCTATATACAGGTTCCTCATGAGTACCAATAAATGTTCCAGAATACTTATACTCAGCACTGTTTTCCATAGCTTGTCATGATCTACACAGTTGAAAGCGTTTGCACAGTCAATAAAGCACAGGTAAACATCTTTATGGTATTCTCTGCTTTCAGCCAAGATTTATCTCACATCAGCAATGATATCCCTCATCCCACTTCCTCATCTGAATCTGGCTTGAACCACTTGACATGCCACAAGTGAGTGACTTCAACAAACAGAAATTTATTTTCTCACAATTTAGGAGATTAGGTGTCAGAATTTAGGGTGCTGGAGGAGGTTCTCTCTTTGTCAGATCTTGGTGAAGATCTTTGTCTCTTTCAGTTCTGTAGCCCCACATTCTTTGGTGATCTTCATGTAACAACTGTGTCCTCCAATAGAGGCTTGCTCCTGTGTCTAATTTCCTCTTTTTATAACTCAGAGTGATTAAGTTTAGAACACAATATACACTGATATGGTCCCATTAACGTAACAAAAACCTATCCTCACAAAGCATTTTATCCAGGGGTATGGGGTTAGGACTCCAGCACATATTTTGAGGGACACATTCAATCCATAAAAACAGCATAAGACCACTGAAACCTAATAGGCAGCAAACACATTGAGTGCAATCCTTGGGAGATCTTCTTGAGTGTTACCTCTTGTCACAGAATAGAACTCCCTTGAAGGAAATGCTGTCACTAAATCATCCAATACTCAGAGACAGGGCTCAGAGTAAAGAGTAAGTATTTATTGGGTATTACAGGGGGACAGAGAAGGTGGAAACTCCCAAGTGTGTCTCTAGACTGGATGACAGGCTGGATTTTTAGTGGGGGAAGAACATAAAGGTAATGGTACTTGTTGTCATGCATTATTCTATAATTTTTCTATTCCAATAGTTGGGGTGAATGTGTCTATAGTTCCGGTGGCTGTATCCCTAACATAGTGACTACTTCAACTGTTCTTGTTTTCTGATTTTGCCTTTGTTCCTAGGAGGAGAGTTTCCCCACCTTGTTTAAGCCACAATTTCTGCTTTGGAGATTGAAAAACAGTGACCAGTTATGGAATGTAACAAGAAGGGAGTTAATTTTTA
This sequence comes from Chrysochloris asiatica, assembly GCF_000296735.1. Lineage (NCBI taxonomy): Eukaryota > Metazoa > Chordata > Mammalia > Afrosoricida > Chrysochloridae > Chrysochloris > Chrysochloris asiatica. The sequence continues at coordinate 232,956 of NW_006409086.1, forward strand.
ACTATAGCCACTGTTCTAAGATTGATATTCAGGTTCCCTTTTACTTTGTTGTTCCTCTTGTTAAGGGCCATTCAGTTGGTTCTACTTAACCAACACTATATAGGATTTCTTCCAACACTCGTCTGTCAGTTTGTCATACTGTGGTAGCTTGTGATTTGCTGTGATTCTGGAAGCTATGCCACCAGTATTTTAAATACCAGCAGGGTCACCCATGGTGGGCAGGTTTCAGATGAGCTTCCAGACTAAGACAGACTAAGAAGGAGTGATGAACTATTTCCAAATATTTAGTCACTGAAAACCTTATGAATAGCAGAAAAACACTGTTAGATATAGTGCTGGAGAATGAGCCCCTCAGGTTGGAAGGCACTTCAAAATGCGACTGGGGAAGAGCTGCCTCCTCAAAGTAGAGTTGACCATGATGACACGAATGGAGTAAAACCCATAGGAGTAAAGCCCGCAGGACCTTTATTTGCTGATGGGGCACAACTCAAAATGAAGAGAAACAGGTGGTAAACATCCATTAATAATTGGAACATGTAATGTATAAAGTATGAATCTAGGGAAATTAGAAACTGTCAAAAATGAAATGGAAGGTATAAACATCTATATCTTAGGCATAAGTGAGCTGAAATGGACTGGTATTGGCCATTTTGAATCTGACAACCACATGGTTTACTATGCTGGGAATCACAAATTGAAGCGGAATAGTGTTTCAGTCATTGTCAAAAGGAACATATCCAGATCAATCATGAGGTACAACACTGTCTGTGATAGAATAATATCCATGCAGCTACAGGGAAGCCCATTTAATACCACTATTATTCAAATTTACACACCAACCACTAAAGCCAGTGAGAATAAAATAGAAGAATTCCACCAACTTCTTCAATCTGAATTTGATCAAACATGCAATCAAGATGTATTGATCATTACTGGTGATTGGAATGCAAAGGTTGGGAGCAAAGAGGAAGGATCAGTAATTGGAAAATATGGCCTTGGTGATACAAATGATGCTGGATATTGCATGATAGAACTCAGCAAAATCAGTGATTTGTTCATTTCAAATACCTTCTTTAGACAGCATAAGAGACGACTATACACATGGACCTCACCAGATGGAATGTCATCCATAAAAACAGCCAGGGGCAGATTGTGGAACAGCCCATCAATTACTCATATGCAAATTCAAACTGAAGCTGAAGATAATGAAAACAAGTCCACGAAAGCCAAAATATAACCTTGAATATATCCCATCTGAATTGAGAGATCACCTGAAGAACAGATTTGATACATTAAACACTAAAGACCAAAGACCAGAAGAGTTGTGGGATGACATCAAGAATATCATACACAAAGAAAGCAAAAAGTCATTAAGAAGACAAGAAAGAAGGAAAAGATCAAAATTAATGTCAGAAGAGACACTGCAACTTGCTCTCCAGTGTAGAGATGCTAAAGCAAATGGAAGAAATGTGGAGGTACAAGAGCTGAACAGAAAATTTCAAAAGTCAACCTGAGAAGATAAAGTAAAATATTACAACAAAGTGTGCAAAGATCTGGAATCAGAAAATCAAAAAGAAAGAACATGTTCAGCATTTCTCGAGGTAGGGGA
>NW_006409086.1:241054-246417 GCF_000296735.1 Chrysochloris asiatica
ATTCCAGTCACCAGTAATGAGCAATACATCTTGATTGCATGTTTGATCGATTTCAGACTGAAGAAGTTGGTAGAATTCTTCTATTTCATCTTCACACCATTAGAGATATGCAAATCAAAACAATAATTGTATATCATTTCACTTCAACAATACACTGAAATGGTCTCACCTCTGCAGTCTCTAATCTCTTCTTGTAATCTTCTTTCTTCCTACTTTCTCACTTCCTTACTGTCACTATGAATTTTTTTTAATGTAAAGTTCTATGGTCCCTCCTTTCAAAAGACCTGTGTCATTTTATTATGTTACATAATGAACAAAATGGTCATATGTATTCAGTTCTGAAAACAATAAGCCAAAATGGCCATTTGTGCCAGGTACAAAACAACCCTGTTTTTTGTCTAAACTTTTTACTTCTTATTTGAGACAGGAACTTTTCATCAACAGGTTCTGGGAACTTAAACATAAACAGCAAGAGTATATAGATTTACTAATGTAGTAGAAGCTATGTAAAAATCCATAAAATATTTATTCATTCAACATTTCTTCAGTGAGAAGTATGGATCAAGCAATGAGAAAAATAACATCTAAATATTAAGTTTAAATAAGACACATTTCTTTTTATTCACATAAGTCCTCCTAAGTACAAATAGTTTTTATGGTTGAATTCTTATCCTTTGAAAAAACTTCAATTTTGTCTCAGCATTATTATCTGATTGCATGTTACCAAATAAACATCTAAAATTCATGAAGTATACATCACTCCTGGTAATTCTTGAAAGAAAGAAAAAAAAATTAGCTGTTTTTCACACCATTCAACAGGTTTTACTAAGCTAGAAATTGATCAAGAAGAGGAAATGTCCTAAACCTATTATGTGGAGGCGCTTGTTCAAGCAGTTCAATTATAAGCTTTTTATAGGCAATTAGAGGCTATCTAGTGGGGAAGTTCAATGATTGGATCTTAAGTATGCCCTTAATTGAAGGGATGGTTTTACAAACCAGGGATCTTTCTGTCACTGGTTTCAGAGGCACCCTTGTTTAATGGGAATTAACTGTGTCTGGTTTGTTGAATTAGAAACGTCTTTTAATGTCAAGTTGTTTTTCTGGGAAAGTCCCTGTAATTAAAACATTTTGAAAACTCCCTATTGTACTGCCAGGGTTTGTTGAATCCCTTTCTTCCCTCAACCTTTAAGGCCCCATCAGCCCAATAAGAGATCTCATCATATTGATGGTAGCCAATTGTTTAAATTCAGAAACTTCATTTACTCCCCAGCGCCTCTTAATGTTTACCTTTCTTGTTAACTGGCAACCATGTAATTAGTGAGTCCAGAGCTTGGCTTCAGGCTGAGACTTCAGGGACTACAGGGCATTGGCTCAGCTTCCTCTGGGTTCCATCCAGTCCATGACTGTTTAAACACAAATAGCGTTCTGGCTGGCTCCATTACAATACCCTTTTTAAAGATGTTCTTAGGGTAGTATTAAAATTCACAGAGGATACATGTGAGAAAAAATGGCAGGTTTCTGGATCTAAGTAAGAACATTTTAATGAAACATAACCCAGTTGTTCAAATTATGAACTTCTTAAGAGAAATTGTCCTTTTCTTTCCATTCCATTGAAGAATAATGCCATTCTAGATTAAGGCACTGAGGAAAATAGCTCTGCTCCTGTGGCATTTCCAGTGCTTCTAGAGCATGGACTATTTTAATGCCCAGCAATCACTGAGAGAAAGAAGAAAATGTGTCTGCTCTGTTGAGAACCAAATTCCTGAGACAAGGTCGCTTCTGAGGAAACTTTATCTAAGATCTCTCCACCCATCATGAGAAAATCAGAACATGTGGCTCTAACTCCTCTATGAAAAGCAAAAAGCATGGCAATATCTTCAGTATCTCTGATATTCCCCCCAATTTTTCTTCTTGGAAATTTCTTTCCTCATGTGTATGTGTGTATGTGTGTGTGTATCATTTCTTGATTAATAATGCTATCTTCAACTACAATGTTGACCCCATAGCTGATCATCTAGTCCAGCATTTCTGTTTTCTCTCATTATTTTTGTTTTCATTGTGGAAAACATATATGTGACAAAACACTTGTCATTTCAACATTTTTCCCATGTACAAGTCAGTGACAGTATTGTGCTGCCCATTCTCTTCCTCACTCACACCTTCCGCCACTGCGTCATCCATTCAGTTTAAGGTAGAGCCTAGGCTTCTGCTCTCCTCATCCTTATCCCTGAGCTGGGTGTGAAAAAAAATCCCGCTCCTGTGTCCTCCATCTCTTCTCTCCGAATGAGACCCTGCTGTCTTGTCTCAGATGCCTTACACCACTTTTCAGAATGGTCCCTTTCCCCCTGCCTGTCACATGTCAGTGACGTCTTAAAGTCTAATCGTACATCCTTCCATTCTTCTGGATCCCAAAAGATTGCAGAAAGCTGAAACGTAGAATAAAATGAGGGGCTCAGAGATTCACATTGGACAGTTGGAGCTATTTCTATCACAACTTCCCCAGAAATCTAGTTAGGAGAGCTGAGTGAAGTTTGTCTCTTAATTAACCATCCTCAGGCCTAATAAACACTGAGACAGCTCTCAGAATAATTTCAAGAGAACCAATTTTACTTTTGATTCCCTCCTGCTTCCAGCATTGACATCATTTTCTCTAATTCAGATTCTTCCTACATGCACCTTGTTGCTGTTTTTAAGTGCTGTGGAGTCAATTCTGACTCATAGTGACTCTGTATATCACTTCCTACTAGTGGTTGGTGAATTTGAACTGCCAACCTTGCAGTCCAGTACTTATCCTACAGTGCCACACCAGGACTCCTAGATTCTTAATATTTCCCTTTAGTCCCCACAATCCCTCAAGTCACCTTATCCAGGCTGACTTTCCACACATATCATTAATTAATTTATTTATTCCAGAAATACAGCAAGAATGTGGGCAAGACTAGTTTAGAATACTGTTCTCTTCATATCTTTTATTCATTACTGTGATCAACCAGTCCTTCTTCTTCTGTCCTCACCCATGTGTAAGCCAGTCTTTGATAGATACATCACTAGGAATGAAGGTAGTATCTTCTGCTCTAAGTCGTGGAAGAGCACTTAAATTTTTCTTCCTAGTTAATTTACCTAGGATTGAATTAAAATACTTTTTTCCTTTAATCATTAAGAAATCGCTGACATTAATTTGAATTGCTATTTCGGATAGTGAGGATCAATGAGTCCCTTCATTAGTGACACTCTCAAGGTAGCATCTTACAATGAGCTTCAGCCATCATTCATACAAAATTTGGATTTTACAGAAGCAGAGGAAAAAATTCTCCCAAAACTCTCCTTTATTTATAAAGAGAGACCCCAAGCCCACTAAGACTTTGTGGTCAGGTACCTCTAGTGAGAGAAAGTAGAAGAATGAATACAATTTTCAGGAAAATCCTATCCAAAAATACTTGAAAATGTCCAAATCCTTGACGAGAATGGATCCAATTGATCATTTCATTTTATTTGCATAGATTCCAGATACAATGTTTTGTTTGCTTTCAACACTATTAGCAATTTTACCCATGCAGAATCCTCAAAAGTGACTTCTCCACTGTTACTCTTCACCATTGCCTCTAAGTTGAAGTCCCACTGGCACACAAACTTCAACACATTCCTGTTTTCCATGCTCACAGGTAACTTAGTTTTGGGTTTAAGATGGACTTAAACTTGGGCTGATGAGTATGTTAACAGTATCAGAATTTAAGCTTGTCTTGGTGAGGAAATAGCTGAATTTGAGGTGAAGCTATAAGGTCCATGAGAGTTTAAATGCATGGAGCAAAGATGAAAAGTAGAGGACAGTAAGAGCAAAGGCACAGAAACAAACAGACCTGGACAGATACCAAAAACAGCTAAAAGGCTGAAAGTAGGTTACGGAAGATTAGGATAAACTTTGAAAGCCAAAGTAAACATTTAAAAAGTGCTCTTTATGCCTGTGGACCAAGCTTAGATCTGAGGTGAGAGTTAGAAAGTATAAAGAAAATGGCACTAAGCATCCACCACCACCACCACTACCATCCCTGCCCCCCACAGTACTCTCTACTCAGCTGGGTTCAAGAATTCATTGAAATAGCCACACAGAAGTCACACACTCTACTGCCAGTTACAGGATTTATTAGGAAAGTTAATAGATAGCAATTCAGGGTCAGATATGTTTAGGGCAAATTTCTAATCAGAACAGCCTCTCCTCTGCTATGCCCACAAACAGGCCTCTCTCTGGCCCTTGACCCCTTGGCCTGGATTCTGTCCTGCTCTGGCAGTGTTTAAAAAACACTTTTAGGGTTGCTGATAAATGCCCAAAGGACACATGAGTCTGCCAAAGGCCTCAGTCTCCAGGCACTCAGTTCTAACTCCTGGGGATCTGCAAATCTAACTCCCCCAATTAAGTGCCTGGAGGCATTTCACTCTGCAAGCCTCCTACCCAAAGTCTCTCAACTTTCCTTGTTCTGTGGACTGGGTAGCCCACTGCTCTGTCTCGTGCTCTGGCTCTGGCTCTGCTACTGCTGCTCTTCCATTCATCTGGGTCGCAACTTTCTGTTCCTGGGTTGAGGAGGTTTAATATGCAGGAATCTTAAGGTCCAAAGGAGGAGCTCCACTGCTGGATCTTCTTCACTGATGGTAGTGGGATTACTACCTCCTGCTTCGGAGGTGGTTCATTACCATCAATACCCACATTAGAATTCCAAGTTTTCACAATTCGCCCTGTTAACAATCACTCACAACTGAATTGTATAATCCATCAGCAAAACCCCACTTTCTCTTTCCAAGATACACCAGGAAAAAGTCATTTGTTGGAAGTTTTCAAAGGCAATGGCTAGAAAAGACATTAAATAATTCACATCAACACAGAAGGCGGGGTGGGGGGAAGCAATGGAATTTATTTTCTTGTTTATTCTACTTATTATCAACAAAGCATTACAAAATGTCTCTGCGTATCAGATTTCTCACAAGTAAAATGGGGGCAAGAATCCCTGTCCAAAATACTTCCTGGACTTCTTGGAGGACCAATAGTGATAATGCTATGCGTACCAAAACTCCTATTATAATTGCATGTGCTGTATAGAAAATGTTATTGTTGTTAAGTGCATTCAAGTTGGTTCTGACTCATTACAACCCTAAATAGGGTTTCTGAGCCTTTTTCAATCAGGAGCAGAAAGCCTCATCTTTCTTCCACTGAGTGGCTGGTGGGCTCAAACCACAGACCTTGTGGTTGACAGTCCAGTGCACATTGTATGGAGGCAACTCGCTCATTTATAGAAAGTAGAAATCCTATATTATTTTGAGCAGAAAATAATTGTTTGAAAATGAGGAAAGGAAACAAGTTTGGAGCAACCAAG
>NW_006409086.1:246517-249792 GCF_000296735.1 Chrysochloris asiatica
CAAAGATCTGGAATCAGAAAATCAAAAAGAAAGAACATGTTCAGCATTTCTCGAGGTAGGGGAACTGAAGAAAAAATGCAAGCCTCGACTTTTGTTATTGAAGGATTCTCTGGGCAAATTATTGAATGATGCAGAAAGCATCAAGAGAAGATGGAAGGAATACACAAAGTCACTGTACCAAAAGGAAATGGCTTATGTTCAACCATTTCAAGTGGTAGCATATGATCTTAACCAAGTGATACTGAAGGAGGAAGTCCAAGGTGCATTGAAGGAATTGGCAAAGAACTAGGCACCAGGAATTGATGGAATAAAAATAGAAACCTTTCAAGAAAGTGAGGCGGCACAGGAGGAACTCACTCATCTCTGCCAAGAAATTTGGAAGACAACTATCTGGCCAATTGATTGGAAGAGATACATATTTGTGCCCATTCCAAAGAGAGGTGACCCAACGGAATGTGGAAATCATCAATCTCTTTGATATCCCATGTGAGTAAAGTTTTGCTCAAGGTAATACAGAAACGGCTGCAAGTATACATGGAGCGAGAACTTCCAGAAGCCAGATTCAGAAGAGGCCGTGGAATGAGGGATATCATTGTTGATGTCCAATGGATCTTGACTTAAAGCAGAGAATATCAGAAAGCTATTTACCTGTGCTTTATTGACTATGCAAAGGTTTTTGATTGTGTGGATCATGACAAGCTATGGACAACATTGTGAAGTATGAGTATTTTGGAACATTTCATTGTGCTCAGGAGAAATCTGCACCTGGACCAAGAGGCAGTTGTTAGGACAGAACATGGGAACATTGAATGGTTTAAAATTAAGAAAGGTGTGCAACAAGGTTGGATGCTTTCACCATACTTATTTGACCTGTATGCTGAGCAAATAATCCCGGAAGCTAGGTTATATGAAGAAAAACATGGCATCAGGATTGAAGGAATAACAACCTGCGATATGCAGAAGATACAACCTTGCTTGCTGAAAGTGAAGAGGACTTAAGATGTTTACTGATGAAGATAAAGATCTATGCCTTCGGTTTGGATTGCATATCAATGTAAAGAAAACAAAAATCCTCACCACTGTACCAATAAACAACATTCTTGTCAACAGAGAAAAGATTGAAGTCGTCAAGGACTTCATTATTCTTGGATCAACCATCAACACTCATGGAAGCAGCAATCAAGAAATCAAACGATGTATTGCATTAGGCAAATCTGCTGCACAAGACCTTTTTGAGGTGTTGAAGAGCAAAGATGTCAGCTTGAGGACTAAAGTGCACCTGACCCAAACCATGGTATATTCAATTACCTCATATGCATGCGAAAACTGGACAGTGAATAAGGAAGACCTTAGAAGAATTGATGCTTTTGAGTTATGGTGTTGGAGGAGAATATTGAAAGTGCCATGGGCTGCCAAAAGAACCAACAAATCTGTGCTGAAAGAAGTGCAGCCAGAGTGCTCCTTGGAGGCCAAGATGGCCAAACTTCGTCTCTCATACTTTGGACATATTGTCAAGAAGGACCAGTCTCTGAAGAAGGATATCATGTATGGTAAGGTGTAGGGTGAGAGAAAATGAGGAAGATCCCCAGCGAGATGGTTTGCTGCTCAAGTGTGGCAACAATTGTGAGGCTGGCCTATGATCATGCAGTGTTGTTCTATTGTGCATAGGGTTGCTATGAGTTGGTACCAAATCGATGGCACCTAAGAACAACAACAACAACATATAGAGTTTCTTAGGAGCAGATGCTAGGTTTGAACAACTGCCCTGTGGTTAGTAGTCCAGTTCTGATTACACAGTGTCACACTTTAGGCTAAGCTCAAGCCTTTTCAGTGCTCTCATCGACCCTCTTTCAATTCCTCCCTTTTACTGTTCATTTCTCAGTCTTTGGCTGTTTCCTATGGGTGTAGTGGGATGAGAAATTAACGTAATCTGACATCATCAGGGCGAAGGACCAGAAACATCTTGTTGGATTAGTTGGAAGGTAGCTCCTATTCCTGAAACAGAGGGTGTATGCTCCTAGCAGGGCAATGACCTTAGCAGTATTAACTGTTCCCTGAGTCACCATTTTTACTAACCAGGAAATAAAAAGACAGATCAGCAGTATTGCAATTTCTATAGTAATTAGGAAATAAGCCAAGATCTCAAAACGGGGAAGAGATTGGTGAACCAGGCCCACGTCCCTATTTTGGGGGCTTTAAGACTGGTCTACTTTACTGCCTAGGAGGTAGCATGGGTTCTAAGTGCAACCTGTGGTATTAATCCAGGCACAGCAAGTCTTGTTAATAACAGCACAAACCCCTTCCAATTTAGCAAACAGAAAGTCTAAAGCAATACGATGATTTAAATTAGTTTTAATTCAAAGACGTCTGTTGAGCCCTCAAATTTTTTCTATACCCAAAACCAGGAGATGAATAGTGTCAAACAAATGACATGTGGCCAGTTTCATCTGATGGAACCCCAACCCCAGGATAATAGTTTGGAGGAACCACCATCCAAATCCCTTTTCTTCTAAAATGGGGTTATATCCTTCTCCTATCTTGTGCAACGTGAACTAGTGAGATATGCACACCATAGAGTTGTCAATCATTTGAGATCTAAAGAGTAACAGCTTCCTAAGGACAAAATTTAGAAAGGTTGAAGAAGGAATAGAAACAAGAAACACAGGGAGGAATTGGGATAAATGATGTTACACTGAAGGGATTGCAATCATTGAGATGAAATCAAGTGCATGATTTATTGAATGGAAAACTATGATTTTTTTCTATAAACATCTTCATTCAATTCAAAATAAAAGGTGAAAAAGAAAGGAAAATCAGTAGGATTACTTTATACTAAAAAAGGGAACTCTGTAAAGAAACAGAGGTATAATGAATTGTCTAATGTCTTTTCTAGCTATAGTCTGTAACTTCCACAAAATAACATTTCTGCCTTGCTGGGTCTGGCTAAGAGAAGTGGGAGAAGATACTGAGAGGATGACAGGATTCAGATGTGGGTGTTAGCAGAGCTGATTGTAATTGTAAACACGTGAAACTCTAACATGGCTTTAAAGTGAGTCATCTCAGAAGCAGGAGGGGGATCTCACTACTATCCAAGAAGTAAAGCCAGGAGTGGAACAAATCCTTTGGATTCCCTGTGCATTAAATTTCAACGACCAAGGACAGAAAGCTGTGTCACTGGAATAATGACAGAGGAGCAGTAGCAGAAGAACTGAGAACCAGAGCACAAGACTTCCCAGTCTTGTGGACTTCCCAGACCATGGAGCAAGTAAAGTTGA
>NW_006409086.1:249892-251692 GCF_000296735.1 Chrysochloris asiatica
TGGTCCTCTTCTTTGGTTCAGGTTTTCTTTGCTATCTCATGCCTCCATCTGGTTCCTCCCTGGATTTGCTCTTATCCTTGCAGTACAGTATGGTCACACCCCTGATGAATCCACTGATTTACAGCCTAAAAAACAAGGAAGTGAAAGCAGCTGTGAAAAAGATACTGGGGAAATATCTAAAATTTGGGGTAGTGAATAAAATAAATTATGCCACAAAATTCAAAACATTGTATTTCTTTATAATTTCTTTCTTACCTTCTCCCGCTATCCAGAGTAAGATACGCAGATTCCAGAGCTTGCCTGAACACAAGTCTTGTTATTCCAAAATAGGGTATCTTAATTTTGGTCCCTTGATTTTACGAAGTCTGTGTTTTGCTGGTTGAAAGAGACCATGAAGGCAGTTTTCTACAAAGTAGAACAATATGACAACAAAATAATTAGAGTAAGATGATCATTTCATGAGATTAGGCATCTAACTTTAGAAGTCCTTGAAATAAAGAAATGGAAAAACAAGGGGAAAATGTATCATAGGTAAGGAAAAATGGTGAAAACTCTTGACTGTCAACCTAAGGATCAGTGTTCAAACCCACCAGACGTTCTGTGGGAGAAAAGACCTGGATATCTGCTACTATGAAGATTTTGCTATTGTTGTTGTTGTTATTGTTAAGTGCCTTTAATTTGATTCCAACTCAGAGAAACCCTGTGTAGGATTTCCAAGGAACAGCTAGTCAATTTGAACCACCAACCTTGCAGTTCAAACTGACCTTGTGGTCCAATGCATCATCTCACAGCACCACACCAGGACTCCTCTATGAAGATTGTTGTTGATGCTGCTAAGTACTATCAAGTCAGTTTTGACCCATAGGGACCCCATATAGGATTTCTGAGGAGCAGCTGGTGAGCTTGAATGGCCAACCTTAAAGTTTAAGTGACTTTGCAGTCCAGCACATCAGCCCACAGCGCCACACCAGGACTATGACAATTACAGCCTAGGAAATCCGATGGGGCAGTTCTACTCTGTCATAGGTCAGTATGAGTTGGAACTGACTTAACAGGAAAGGGTTTTAATTAACTTCATAAAATTCCCATCTACTTCTAATTTTAAAAATATACAACTTTGGCCAAAAAACTCTAGGTCAACAAAATAATAAAATTGTATGCAAAGTATCATAAAAGTGGGAACACTACATACTAAAATAACAAACTATTGCCAATGCACTAGTAAGGATGAAAGTCCTATCCTTAAATGCATTAACTAATAAGCAAGAAGATGTATACATTTCTGAATACTCAAATCTTAGAATTAGAAAAATAATAAAATCTAGTGTAAGAAAAAGCAGATAAAGTAATTATTTAAATAAAAGCAAAAATTAATGGATTTGAACATAGAAAAATAAAATCAAGAAATACAGACCCCAGTTATCTTAAAAGGTCTATAAAATTTGACATGACTGTAAAATATATTTTTCAAAAGGAAGAAAACTATTAATAGCAGCACTGTTGTTGTTGTTGTTGTTGTTAAGTACTGTCAAGTCCTTTCTGACTCTCAGTGCCCTGTATAGGGTTCCTGAGTCTTTCTGGTGGGTTTGAACCACTGACCTTGTGGTGCTTCCAGTGGTTATCTGATATGGCCACACCAGCATAGCAAGGAGAAAGATGACAAGGAAAAGTTAAATTTTACTTCAATTATTTTGTGTAACGTGACTGTGCCTGATTTTTCTAAAGAAAATGTAACTGAAGGAAAATGAGAAAGGACCTCTGTCTCTCTCTCTCTCTCTCTCTCTCTCTCTCTCTCTCTCT
>NW_006409086.1:252089-260029 GCF_000296735.1 Chrysochloris asiatica
ACCCATAGCGACCCTGTATAGGGTTTCCGAGGAGCATCTGGTGAACTTAAACTGCTGACCTTGCAGTTCAAATGGCTTTGCAGTCTGGAGCATTAGCACACAACGCCACACCAGGACTCCATATATATATGTAATATCAAAGAATAATCTTCAAAAGTGCCACAGGTTCAGATGGCTCTTTTAGTTAATATATCCCTAACTTTTTTTTGATAGACTACAGAATAATGTGGAAATGTGTCTATGCATTTACAAAGCAAAATAATTCTTATTCAAGCCTGACCATCCTCTAAAGAGTACACAGGCAATAAGTCTAATAAAATATCATTTAAATAAATCCAAAAGTGTGGAGACCAATAGTAGTTTGTCGCCAAATAAGCATTAGTTTTTGTTTGACTTTTCAAATAAATAGGTTAAATGAGAACAATGTCAAATTAAAAGAAGAAAACACTTACTATCGTCCATATTACCTAACAAAGTTATGTACTTTTTCACCAATGCATATAGATTAGAATAAGATGTATGATTTTAAAATGGAAGCCCCCTGGGAATCACCTTATAAGCAAACAGCAGATAGGTCTATAAAGTGAACAATAACTATTGAGGTAAGAACTCTTTAGAACAATTAACCACTGGAGTCTCAAAGGGTAACATTTGACACAAAACTAAGCTCAGAAAGGATAAAAGGGATAGGAAAGAAGAATGGATAAAGGGAAGCCAAAAGAGTACTGTTACACTGAAGGAATTACAACTAATGATATGAAACAAATGTGTATAAATTGTTGAATAGAAAACTAATTTGCACCGTAAACCTTCATCAAAACCAAAATTATAAATAAAATAAAATCAGGAGAGATGGATCTACCAATATTTGCAAATGGTAAGATCATGTACCTGGAAATTCTAAAAAATAAATTTGTTGTTAATTGTTGTTAAATGTTGTTAAATGTTGTGAAATCACTTCTGACTCATAGTGACCCTATGCACAACAGAGCAAAACACTGCCCAGACCTGCACCATCCTCACAAGTATGACCCTCACAGTTGTCTGAGTCCGTTGTTGCAGCCACTGTGTCAATCCACCTCCTTGAGACATTTCCTTTTTTCACTGACCCTCTACTTTATGGATCATGTCCTTTTCCAGAGACTGTTCTTTCTGATAACAAGTCCGAAGTACATGAGCTAAACCTTGGCATCCTTGCTTCTAAGGGACATTCTGACTGTACTTCTTTCAAGACAGATTTGTTTGTTCTGCTGGCAATATGTTCAATAGTCTTCACCAACACTATAATTCAAGTAAACTAAGTAAGAAATGAAAATTTAACAGTATTCAAAGAGACAAAGGCAAAAATTTTAAATATTCATATAATCAGCAGTTTTACTATGTATCTTCAAAAGCTGTTAAACAAAAAAATATGAATCATGTAGAGAAGAGTTCAGTCACTGTTGCAAGAGCAATATAAAATCTTTAAGGTTGAATTTAACAATAAGTACTTGTTGTTCTTGTTGTTAAGTGTTGTCAAATCAGTTCTGATTCATAGAGACCCTGTATAGGGTTTCCAAGGAGCAGCTGGTGAGTTTGAACTGCCAACCTTGTGGTTCAAACTAACCTTGCAGTCCAATGCTTTATCCAACAGTGCCACTTAGAACCCATAATAATGAATCAACCTGAAACATAAAAGATGTTTTTATTAAAGAAGAATGTATTTATTAAACATGCTTTCATCTTCAAGTAACAGAAAATATAATTAATAGTAACATTAATTAACTTTAAGAACACTTATCATTAACAAAAGACTTAACAAGAGGCCTCAAGAGAGATGATTCCAGAGTTAGTTCACAATAGAATCATCAATGATTCAGGCTCTTCTTGTCATGTTCTATGCCATCCTCTATGTACTGGATTCATTCTCAAGCTTGTCGTTTGTCACTGTTGCCACAACTCTCAGCATCACGATCTTATAAAACACCAAACAAAGGAAAAGGAAAGGGTAATATTAGCTCAGCCTGTCCTTTATATAAATGGAATCATTCTAAATGACAAAGTTAGATATACTGAAAATATTCAATTCTTGATGTGGAAATGGAGAAAATGGACTCACATATATTGCTGGTAGGAATGTAAATTGGCAGTATCTAGTAAAGAGAAATCATACATCAACTGTTGTTGTTGTTGAGCGCTGTCGAGTCGATTCCGACCCATAGCAACCCTATACAGGATTTCCAAAGAAGCAGATGGTGAGCTTGAACTGCCAACCTTGCAGTTCAAACAGCTTTTCAGTCTGACACATTAACCCACAGCGCCACACCAGTACTCCCCTAAATTCCATCACTATGTAGATACTGAGGATCCCTGATGGTGCTGTGGGTTAAACACTGGATGGCTAACTGCAAGATTGACAGTTCAAACCCCCCAGTTTTTCTGTGGGAGAAAGATGAGGCTGTCTACTTCCATAAAGATTGCCTCAGAAACTCTACATAGGGTCGCCATGAGTCAGAATCAAATTGATGGCCGTGGGTTTGGTTCTGACGGTGCACTCTAGGAGACTAGAAGGGGAAGTGTCCTGGTGTGGCGCTGTGGGTTAATGATCTGAACTGCAAAGTTGTTTGGGCTGCAAGGTCGGCAGTTCAAGCTCACCAGCTGCTCCTCGGAAAATCTATACAGGATCACTATGGGTTGGAACCAACTCAACGGCACTTAATAACAACAATAATCATTTTAAAAATTACTAAAATTTTCATGGTGGTTTTATGTAGAAACTTAATAGACAAGCTAAGTCAACATAGTGGTTACGTATGAAGAATGGAGGGAACCCTGGTAGTTTAGTGGCTTACTCATTGGACTGCTAACCTCAGGGTAACCAGTTCTAATCCACCAGCTGCTCCGCAGGAGAAATATGAGGTTTTCTGCTCCTATAAAGCTATATAGCCTCAGAAACCCTATACAGGATCACTATGAGTCAGAACCTACCCAACACTGCACAACAACTATGTGGAATGGACTGAATAGTGTGAAAGAACTTGCTAATTTGATGAAATGTTCTCTATCTTGATATTTATGGTGGTTACACCATATAAATAATCAAGCATGATCTTTAATATGAGTGCCCTTTACTCACTTTGTTATTGTGTTAAGTGCCGTCAAGTCAGCTCTAACTCATAGCAACCCTGCATAGGGTTTCTGAGGTTGTACATTTTTTCACAAACAAAAAGCTTTGTCTTTCTCCCACAGAGTGTCTGTTGGACTCAAATGACCAACCTTGTGGTTTGCAGTCCAGTACTTATCCTATAGAGCCATCATATTCACTTTAATCATGGAGTTTATATAGGAAACTAAGCTAAAAAGATCAGTTCCCAGCTATGTTCTCCAAATTCTTCCAGATACAGATTATGCATGTCCTGTCACTACATTAGTAAGTAATTTCCTTCTTCCCACAGTGAAGCAGTACACTTAAAGCCCAGTCATGCAGAGACTTGACCCCTGCCATTGATCTAGAAGTAATGGGGAGAGGTGATAGAGGGCAAGTAATGTCTTACAAGGAATCTACCTCAGGTGAAGCTCTTGCATGGTCCCCAAAAAAGGAAAGGCTACTATTGACTCACCAAAGTTTGTGGAAGATTTCTACAGGGCCTGATGATTCAAGGGATCCGGGGTTCTCAAGTCAACCCATTGAAAAAGATGCAGTTCAAACTGACCTTGCAGTCCAACACATTAATTCACAGTCCCACACCAGGTCCACCATACTATATGCTGAGATGCTTGATTATATGAAGAAGAATTGACATCAGGATTAGAGGAAGATTCATTAACTATCTGTGATATGTAGATGATACAACCTGGCTTGCTGGATGTCAAGAGGACTTAAAATACATACTGATGAAGATTAAAGATTACAGCCTTCATTATGGATTGCAACTCAATCTAAAGAAAACAAAAATCTTCACAAGTGGACCAAGAAATAATATCATGATAAGTGAAGAAAATATTGAAGCTATCAAAGACCTCATTTGGCTTGGATCCACAATAAACAGTCATGGGATTAGTCGTCAAGCAATTAATTGACGTAGTACATTAGGCAAATCCGCTGCAAAAGACTTCTTTAAAATGTTAAAAGCAAAGATGTCAGTTTGAAGATTAATATGTGCCTGCCCAAGCCATGGTATTTTCAATCACCTCATATGCATGTGAAAGTTGGTCAAATAAATAAGGAAAATTGTAGAAGAACTGATGCATTTGAGTTTGGGTGTTGGAGAAGAATACTGAAAGCACCATGGACTGTGAGAAGAACAAACAAATGTCTTAGAAAAATTGCAGCCAGAATGCTTCTTAGAAACCAGGACGGCAAGACTTCATCTCTCATACTTTGTACATGTTATCCGGAGGGACCAGTCCCTGGAAAAGGACATCATGTTTGGTAAAATGGAACATCGGTGAAAAAAAGGAAGACTCCCAAGTGGCAACAGCAATGGACTCAAACGTAACAATTGTGAGGATGGTGCAGGACCAAGCAGTGTTCATTCTGTTGTGCATTTCAACTTGAGGGGTTCATCTTCCAATAGTATATCTGACAATGTTGCACTGTTATTCACTTGGTTTTCAATGGTTAAACCCTCAGAAGTGAACTCCCTAGTCCTTCTTCCTAGTCTGACTAAGAAATATCTGAATATAGTAAACAACATATAAGTTGACCTTGCCACTGTATGATATAATGAAAGAAAACATAACATATTCAATCTAAACTATGGCGTTCTGGTGTGGCACTATGCATTAATGCACTGGACTGCAAAGTCAGTTTGAAACACAAGGTCAGCAGTTCAAGCTCACCAGCTACTCCTTGGACACCCTATATAGGATTTCTACGGGTCTGAACCAACTCAATGGCACTTAACAACAACAACTATGAGACACATTTAGACAAACTCCTTGATCTCTAACTTGAAATAAAAGATGCAACATTCTGCTAATCTCTAACACTGGAGAGAAGACATCAGACTGTCCCTTACTTAATCTGTGAAGCCATGGTAGAAAATGCAAATTCAAACTCGGAATTTCTACACACTCACTGAGAGAATATAGAAGCAAATGAAACCTTGCTCTCTCCATCTAGTCTCTTACGCGCTCAGAAGACAGAGAGTCTGTTGAGACTCTTGTTGTTGTTGTTGTTGTTGTTGTTAAATGCCATCGAGTCAGTTCCGACCCATAGTGACCCTGTACAGGGTTTCCGAGGCTGTAAATCTTTACAGGAGCAGAAAGCCACATCTTTCTCCTGCAGAGAAGCTAGTAGTTTCAAACTGTGACCTTAAAGTTCGCAGCCCGATTCGTAACCACTACTACGCTACCAGAGCTCCTTTGTTGAGACCCTACAACTGCCAAAATCCTCAGACCTTAACTATGAGAGACCTCCACTGAGTTTGAGCCTTGATCAACTTTCCTTCCAAGACCACCCAGAAAATTAAAAAGCATGAAGACTAAGGATTTGGACTCTAGCCATTGAACAAACCTCAGAATTGTTAATTCTGATTTCCAATTTCTCTGTTAATGTCTTGAGGTATTCCTTACGTGTACTGCCATGACTACTTTGTAATAAACCTGAATATTTCTTTATGTTTAAGATAAAATCCTACAGTGCACTCATCATCATATATTTGGACTGTATTTATTTACTTTCAATCTATACCATTTTATCACTCCTTCAATGTTTCTTTCAATGGGTTGAGGTTCTTAATTTCAAACTTAATGTTAATTAAGCCCGATTTATTAATTTTTGTTTTAGGAAATAAACCCAAAGGAATAGATCATGAACACTATTAATTATGGTACTTTATCAGCAATGACTATAACACTTCGTATGTCTTTCACAGTTAGATACACACACATACATTTTTAAAGATGAATACATATATTGTTCATATATGGGAAAAATAATCATGTCAAACATACATTGCTGTTGTTGTTGTTAGGTGCCATTGATTCGGTACCAACTCATAGCGACTTTATGCAAAACAGAACGAAACACTGCCCGATCATGGGCCAACCTCACTATCGTTGCCACACTTGAGTCCATTGATTCTACCACTTTGCCATCTCATTGAGGGGTCTTCCTCTTTTTCTTTGATTCTCCATCCTACCAAACATGATATCCTTCTCCAGCAACTGGTCCCTCCTGACAATATGTCCAAAGTATGAGAGACGAAGTTTAACCATCTTGGCCTCTTATGGCACTTTCAATACTCTCCTCCAACACCATAACTCAAAGGCATCAATTCTTCTACAGTCTTCCTTATTCACTGTCCAGCTTTCACATACATATGAGGTTATTGAAAATATCATGGCTTGGGTCAGGCTCAAGTTGACATTTTTGCTCTTCAACACTTTAAAAAGATCTTATGCAGCAGATTTGCCTAAGGTAATGCATCGTTTAATTTCTTGACTGCTGCTCCATGGGTAGCCAAAGAGGCAACAAAGATGCTTGAGACAAAATCTTAAGTGACCAGTTCATGATGGTGGTGGTGGTGGTGATGTGCCATGGAGTCGGTTCCGACTCATAGTGACCCTGTACAGGGTTTCCAAGGCTGTAAACGTTTACGAGAGCAGAAAGCCTCATCTTTCTCCTGCGGAACAGCTGGTAGTTTCAAACTGCTGACCTTGCGGTTCACAGCCCGATTCGTAACCACTACACTACCAGAGCTCCTTAGTTCATGATAATGTTTTAAATTTAACTCTAATATTTTGGTATATGTTTTTTATTGTTGGAATAGTAATTGATTTATTCCTTCATATTGTTAAGTATTTCCATCGTAAAACAGTAAATATATTTAAATTGTATATAGCATAGTGGTTACGAATCAGTCTGCTAATCTCATGGTCAGCAATTCAAAACTACCAGCTGTTCCATGGGAGAAAGATGAGGCTTTCAGCTCCCGTAAAGATTTACAGCCTCAGAAACCCTGTACAGGATCGCCATGAGTCGGAACTGACACCACAGCACATAACAACAACAACAATATAGTGTGTGTGTGTGTGTGTGTGTGTGTGTATACATATATATATACATATATAGTTTAGACACATTGCATATACTAAATTGTACATATATACGATTTAAATATTAACAACAATAAAATGTGCAGATTTCTGTATAGGACTGTCATTATGGTTAATCCTATCTCCTTAATAAAGTTGTGCATCTATTAATTTGCTTATAAACTATTTGGAAATGCTTTTTTGTAAAAGAACAGTTTAACTCTTTTGCCTAATATTAAATGGGCTATGGAGCATTTTGTTATTTATTTTTCAGAATTATTTTTATATTTTAGTTTGCCTTCTCATCATATATAGTTACTATATCTCTTCTGAAGCAGCAGATTTGGGGGGAGGGATTGGTTTGTTGGGTTATTTTGTTTGTTTCTCTCCCACCCCCTGCTCTCCTAGTACTATCTTTCAGTAGGCAGAAGTTCTAAATTCTAATCTTAATTTTAATCAACCCCAATTTATTATTCTATCAGCTCTACTGCTATCAAGTCAATTTTGACTCATAATGACCTTGTATATCTTTGTGGAAGAAAAAGCCTGATTTTCTCTCCTGAGGAGTGTCTGGTGGCTTTTAACTGCCAACCTTATGGTTAGCAGATCAGTGCTTATCCTACAATCCCACCAGAGCCTCTATTGTATTTGGGGAAAATAATAACAAAAGAATGAACAGTTTTAAAAAGCAGTCATCATAGTTCATAATAGTAAAGCCACTATAAAATACTTTCTATACATGTTATTCACACTTGTACACACACCCACACTTATTCAAAGAGGTGTATTTATATTTCTCATATATGGGGGAAATAATTATATCACACATAGATAAAGCCATCAACCACACACATAAATATAAGTGTATAAATTCTTAGATACATACATGAGAAATTATATGATCAGATAAATAAAACTGA
>NW_006409086.1:261264-262110 GCF_000296735.1 Chrysochloris asiatica
GTTCCACATGAGTACAATGAAGCATTCTGGAGTATCCATTTTCCTCAATGTTATCCATAGTAGTTTTATGACCCACACAATCCAATACCTTTGAATAGTCAATATAAGGACATTTCTGTGCTTTCAGCCAAGATCCATCTGATGTCAGCATTGATACTCCTCATTCCACATCTTCTTCTGAATCCAGCTTGAACTTCTGATAGCTCCCTGTTGATGTGCTGCTACAACCACTTTTGAAATATTTTCAGCAAAATTTTGATTGTGTGTGATTCAAATGATATTGTTCAATAATTTCTCTATTCTGTTGTATCACCTTGTTTAGGATTAGGCACAAATGTGGATGTCTTCCAGTTGGTTAGCCAGGTAGCTATCTTCCAAATTTCTTAACATAGATTAGTGAATGCCTCCAGTGCTACATCAATTTGTTGAAATATTTCTTTTTTTGCCAATGCCTTCTGTGAAACTTGGACTTCTTCCTTCAGTTCCATTGCTTTGTGATCATATGTTACCTTTTGAAATGCTTGAACATCGATCATTTCCTTTTGGTACAGTGGCTCTGTGTATTACTGCCACCTTTTTGTGACGCTTTATGCATCATTTAATATTCTGCCCATTATTGTTGTTGTTAGGTGCCATCGAGTTGGAACCGACTCATAGTGACCCCATGCACAGAAGAACGAAACAATGTCTGATCCCGGGCTAACCTCAGTACCACTGCCACACTTGAGTCCATCAATGCTGCCACCTGGCCAATCCATCTCATTGGGAGATTTCCTCTTTTCCTCTGACCAGCCATCTTACCAAGCATGATATCCTTCTCTAGAGACTGGTCCCTCCTGACAATAT
>NW_006409086.1:266290-296854 GCF_000296735.1 Chrysochloris asiatica
ATTGCTTGGCACGGCCGCACTGGGGGGAGAGACATTATGCACAGCAAATAACTCTCAAAAGCTGACCCCCATCTTCCCTTCAAGTTAGCTCTGAATTTACTTATAAAAATATATAATTTGGCAATATTCACAGCCTTTCACTATGAGTTCTACAAACCTTAGGAAAAACTAGCTTAGCAACAATTGCTTTCAGCCTTGGTGTATTGAATACAAAGAGAAATTGTGTAAATTACTCCCATTCATTAGAAATCCTAAGTAACTGCATTTGTGAGGCCACAAAAGCAGATAGTATATTAGAGTCAAGCTGATCTACCCCCATAGACCTCACCACAATCAGTCACTAGCTAGAATCCTCAAACCCCAACATATAGACACCTGCGTAAACAAGTAGACAATAATGAACTTAAGTGAAGGATAATTTTGACTTAATAATCTAAACTTTTTGCAGCAAGTAGCCAGGTTGGGCTTTATGCCACATAACTTTCAAGTGATTTAATGAATACCTTTATTATGAAAATAATAGCACATTATGTAGGATAGAAAGTTTATAATCTTTTAGTAGAAACAAGAAGAAACAGTTTATTCACATACTGGGAAAGTAGATGAAGGTCAGTCTGAACATCACAGAAGTATTTTTGTCAAGGTTATCTAATGACCAGGTGCAAGGATGTTGTGACTAACTGTGTAATAATTCAAGAAATGATAAAAGTGTCAATGCATGTACTGTGTAGTTTTAAGTATAAAAAATAAAGACTTGCTGAGCTGGACCAGCAGAAAGTAGGAGGAAGAGAAAGAAGGCAGAAGCAGAAAGTAGGAGGAAGAGAAAGAGGGCAGAAGCAGCAGAGGAAAGGAGAGAGGAGGAAGGAAGCAGAAGGCAAACAGCATAAGGCATAAAGCAGAAAGAAGTAGGAGGCAGAGGCAGTAGGGGCAGAGGCAGAAAGAAAGCAGAAGGCAGAAGCTGGAGAGAACAGCCGGACAGCACAGCAAGCTGAAAAACCTTTCGATTGTATTCATTTCTTCATCTGACGATTCCACGTATCCTCTCGTGTCCCATGACCCCCACGGAGAGCCGGTCTCCCCACACAACACCATTCCTTTTCAATTTGTCATTCCCTGCATAGTAAACCATGTGGTTATTCGAGTCAAAATGGCCAATACCAGTCCATTTCAGCTCACTAATGCCTAAGATATCTATGTTTATGCATTTCATTTCATTTTTGACAACTTCCAATTTTCCCAGATTCATACCTTGTACATTCCATGTTTCGGTTTTCAATGTATGTTTACAGCTGTTTCTTTTCATTTTGAGTTGTGCCCCAACAGCAAATGAAGGTTCTGTGGGCTTTTCTCCCACAAGCTTAACTCCATTCACATCATCATGGTCAACTCTACTTTGAGGAGGCATATCTTCCCCAGTTGCGTTTTGAGTTCCTTCCAACCTGAGGGGCTCATTTTCTGGCACTGTATCTGACAGTGTTTCTCTGTTATTCATAAGGTTTTCAGTAACTAATGATTTGGAAGTAGTTTGTCACTCTTTCTTCCTAGTCTGTCTTTGTCTGGAAGCTCATCTGAAATCTGTCCACCATGGGTGACCCTGTTGGTTTTTTTAAATACCGGTAGCATATAGCCCTCAGAATCACAGCAACTCAAGCCCCCACAGCACGACAGACAGACGTGTGGTGGACGTTTGGTTTTATGTAGAAACTGTCACTTTAAATTTCGAGGAGATCTGTGTGCATGCATAGTAGAACCCTCCAGGGGTGGGGGTGGGGTATCCATTTGCTCAGGTATCCCCTCTAGTTACCAGAATGGAGGTGCTCAGTCCTGAGACCAATGAACAATGGACAGATACAAAAAAAAACAGAATGTCCACACCTGTATCGCCTCTGTTCTGTCAGGCATTCGTGCCTGCTCTGATCCTTCTCCCACTTGTTCTCTCCCAAGATGGCGGTTCTGGGAATAGCTGAGCATCTTGAATTAGAAAGCAATGGATTTCTTGATTCTCCTACAAATTCCCCTAGCTGTAGCCTTCCAATCCTCTAAATATTCCTTTATATGCAGTTCAGAGTTCCAGCACTATCTATCTATCTATCTATATTCCTATATCTATCTATATCTATCTAGCTATATATCTATCTAGCTATATATATGGAGAGAGAGATAGATGGAGATAAAGATAGAGAGAGAAACAGAGAGACAGATGGACAAAATGTACTGAAAAGCAAGGATATTATGTCAAAAAATGATGTATTTCTATTTTCTAAAAGTTGATTAAAATAAATGGTACAGCCAGAGTGCAGATAATTGTTAATACACCACTCCTTGAAAACCCTTTACAGAGTTGCTATGAGTTAGACCCAACTCGATGGCACTTGACAACAACATATGTATATATATATGGGTTTGATATACCTTAATGTTATATATTGTTGTTGTTGTTATGTGCTGTGGAGTAAGTTCCAACTCATAGTGACCCTGTACAGGGTTTCTGAGGTTGTAAATCTTTATGGGAGCAGAAAGCATCATCTTTCTCCCTCGGAACAGCTGGTAGTTTCAAACTGACCTTGCGGTTCGCAGCCCGATTCATAACCACTACCAGAGTTCCTTAATGTTATATATTAGTATTCATCAAATAAGGTGAAATTCACAGCAAAATAGCATCTTAATAAGAAATGTCTTACAGAAAAATTGTTTTAGCTAATCCATTCAATCAACACTATGCGATAAAGTTAGACAAACTACAGCTGGTTTAGAACGCATTTATTCTCATGAAAAGAAATATTTTAGACATGTGGGTAAGTTTCCTGTCTAGAATATAACTCTTTAAAGAGAAAGAAGAATATCTGATTTACTGAGAATCTCCAATAAATTCCTCAGAGGGTTAAAATATTGCATCGACACAGATGGCCCCAAAGTTCTACTTTCTATAGAATCCCTTGTGCTTCTCTGGAAGTTACCATTATTTAGATAATGAGCTAAACTCTGGCTTCAGGTTGCGATTTCACATCATTGGCTAGATGTCTCTTGGGCTCCGCTGGCCAAGACATTGACATTCTAAATATAGGCGCCTTTCTAAAAGGCTGTGTTGTTGTCTTTAAGCTGATTCTGACTCACTGAGACCTATGTGTGCAGAATAAAAAGGTTGTAACCTTTCAGAAGTGGATCACCAGGTCTGTTTTCCAAGGTGCTTCTTGGTGGGTTTGAAGCACCAACTCATTGTTTAGTCATTGGGCACTTAGCCGTTTGTACAACACAGGGACTCCTCTGAAAGGTTAGATCTAAATTTTTCAATTATCTTTACTTGTTTGTTCAGATTTATCATTTAAAACAAATAAGATGTTTAAGTGACAGGACCTGAGATGGAATGAAAGCAATTCTGTGCTTCTATAGTTGAGTATCTCCACTGTGTCTACCAAAGAAGAGGTTCAAGGATGAGAATATGAGAGATGTTTCCTTTGAAATTATCAATAGTATGACTTTTCTATTTCTTGCCATTTGTGTCTACAAGAAAATACATGTATTATGTGCTGTTTTTATCATCAATCTTAGAAGAATTGATTCTTTTCTATGTGAATAATGACTGACCTTAGATAGGCTCATTTATCTAACAGGACAAAAAAACAGATGCATTCTGCACCAGAAAAACTGGAGTTTTAGAGGTGAAGTATGAGTTCTCTGAATATTTTCCCTCCTTATTCCCAGCTCTTTCTAATTATGTTTCTTTCTTATTCAACCTTCTCTTACTGCCTCTTTAAACATGTCCATCACTTTTCCATTTTCTTCTTTCTGTGCTTCCCCTTGCTAACCTCTGTGTGTCAGTGTTTTATTGCCTTTCCTCTTTTTGGAACCTTGTCCTCAGCTGCTCAGGAAGGATGCTGTCCTTTCCTAGATCAGAATGAGCTTTGACAATGAAGACTCCTCGCATTTTGGCCTCAAACTCTGCATGGTCTGGGGCTCTGAAGGATTAGGGAATGCTAATTGCCATCAGCCTCAAGCTTCTGATTCTAAGGAGAAGAGGAGATAGATAGTAGGTTAAAAGATATATAATCACAGTGTTCATAAAGGAGGTACATTTGAAAGACAGTTTCATGCTTATATCTTCCAGAGTTGTTTCAATTTATTTATAGATCCACATTTATTCTAATGAAATTAATACCTAGTGATTGGATTTAATCACTTACTAGTAGGGATTGCAGTGGATGGTCCTTATTTGGGATGACAGTGGGTCGTATGGGGAGTGCTGAGAGGTCTGAGTAAGATGGGAAGCTGATATCAGATGATAGAGGCATTTGAATATCAAGCATAAATTTAATTTTATTTTGTGGGCAGTGATCAAGAGGCATTTTTATTTAAAAGGAACAACTCCTGATGTAGTAATATAGCATAGATACCAACCCAATCAATGTGGAAACATAGATACCATATTGGAGTCTTGCATTTTCTCATCCATAGCCCTGGTGTGGCACTGTTGGATAAGCAGAGACTGACTGGTAACCACAAGGTCGGCAGTTCCAGCCCACAAGTCATTCTCAGAAATCTTAGACAAGATCACTTAGACATGAGTCAGAACTGACTCAATGTCACAACACACACACACAAACCAAGAAATAGTTTAGACATTTTCTCTTTCATTGTAATCAAGTTTCCTTTCACTTGCCCACATGTAATTACAATTAAAGTAAGCAATATATGTAAAATTGCCATACAAATGACAAAAATCTGAACAAACACAACATGCTTTCTTTGAACACTAATGAATTATGAAAGGGTGTTGAATAAAGAATTGAAGAATAAGAGACAAGAGAGAGCAGAGATGTGGTACAACTACTTTCAGAAGTATCCTAGAATGCACAAGAGATAATGAAGCTAAACAAAATGAAGAGCCCAATTAACTGACTAAAGAAGGTTTCATAAATTAACATATGGTAAGAGCAGAATAATAAATATTAGATTCACAATGTAGCATGCTTGATCATGGGAGTTCAGACAGGGTGACAAAATTTTTAACTTAAACCCTGAAGCATAAGTAAGGGCAACTTTGAAATTTTTATGATGAAATACAGACTGAAGAGAATAGAATGTATAGAGAGAAGATGAGGTTATCCTGGGCATAGGCAGGTCCAGGAGAGCTAAATCCACTGACTGTTCTTATTTTACAGAATAAATGAGTTTCTAAATGGCCTGGGGGAACCACAGCACCATCACTGAATTCTTCCTCCTCGGACTGTCTACTGATCCCAAAATCCAAGTTCTGCTCTTTGTATTATTCCTGGGAATTTACCTCCAGACCCTGATGGGAAATCTGTTGATGCTTCTGGTCATCTGGGTAGATTTTCATCTCCACACACCCATGTACTTCTTCCTGAGTCACCTCTCTTTTCTGGATCTTTGCTTCTCTTCTACCACAGTGCCCAAACTGCTGGAAAATCTAATATCTCAAAGAAAAACCATCTCTATGCAAGGCTGTCTGGCTCAAGCCTATTTTTTGTTTGCTATTGGAGGCACTGAAGTCTGCCTGCTTGCAGTGATGGCCTATGACCGCTATGTTGCCATATGCCATCCTCTGCTCTACAGCCAGATGATGAGCAACCAACTCTGTAAGGGACTGGTGTGGGGATCCTGGAGCGTAGGCTTCCTAGATGCACTCATCAACATTCTTATAGCTCTGGACTTGGACTTCTGTAAAGATAAGTGTATCCCCCACTATAGTTGTGAACTGCCCTCACTCTTCCCTCTGTCCTGCTCTGATGTTTCCACCAATGTTACTGTTATGCTCTGCTCCAGCCTCCTGCATGGACTTGGAACCTGTGTTCTAATCATTTTCTCCTATACTCTCATCGTCTCCACCATCCTGAGCATCAGCTCCTCCACAGGTAGAAGCAAAGCCTTCTCCACCTGCTCCTCCCACATCACTGCAGTGCTCCTATTTTATTGCACATCTTTCATTTGCTATGTCATGCCAAACCCAGATTCACCAATGGAGTTGATATTCTCTGTGCAGTATAATGTGATAACTCCCCTAGTGAATCCACTCATTTACAGCCTGAAGAACAATGAGGTAAAAGTAGCTGTGAGGAGGACTTTTAGAAAATACCTTCAATATCTACGGTAGCTGACATAGACAGAGTATGATGGAAAACTAGTGTATAACAGGACGACACCTGATGAGTGTGAATAAGAGAATTTCCTAATTGCCCTGCTATTGGATACAATCGCAAACAAAAAATGTATCCTAGAAATTCATAGAGTTATATG
Source organism: Chrysochloris asiatica (assembly GCF_000296735.1). Classification (NCBI taxonomy): domain Eukaryota; kingdom Metazoa; phylum Chordata; class Mammalia; order Afrosoricida; family Chrysochloridae; genus Chrysochloris; species Chrysochloris asiatica. The sequence goes on from NW_006409086.1 coordinate 272,546, forward strand.
GAAAAGAGTATTCAGATTTATTCTGGCTTAGAGGTAGAGTAAAGCATCAAATAATGACAGTAATCTAGTCATTTTCCTTGGATAGCTTTGATAGCCAAGGTTGTGTGTCAACTTGGGTAGGCCAGAATTCTCAGTGGTTTAGCAGTTAAGATGTAGTCATCTTTTATGATGAGATCTAATATAAAGTAATTCCCTCCAAGAGGAAATTGGCCATAGGTACTCAATCAATTGAAAAGGAGTTTCCTCAGAGCTGTAACCTGCTTCCAGTATATGTGGATGCTCTGGTAATGCTTGCTTTTTGCTGGTTATGGATTCTGCATCTGGCTCACCATCTGACGTCTGGATTTGGGGACTTGAGCCAGTGAGCTCCCATATTGCCTGCTGATCCAATAGAAAACTCCATCCTGACATGTGACTCATGAGTTTGGAACTTGCCAACCTGTACCACAGTGTAAGCCATATCCTTGAGATTAGCCTTTCTCTATATAGATAGATATAGATATGGACATGGACATAGATATAGATATGGTGGTTTTGTGCCGTGGAGTCGGTTCCAACTCAAAATGATCCTGTACAGGGTTTCCGAGGCTGTAAATCTTTATGGGAGCAGAAAACCTCATCTTTCTCCCACAGAACAGCTGGTAGTTTTGAACTGCTGACCTTGCAGTTCACAGGCCAGACCTCCTTGATATAGGTATAGATATATACATATAGAGGAATCACTACTTTTGCTTCTCTAGAGAACCCCGCCTGCTCCATTTGTTACCAGGAACAGTTTTAGTGTACTGCTGTTGTTGTTGTTAAGTGCCGCTGAGTCAGTTCCAACCCATAGTGACCCTGTATAGGGTTTCCAAGGAAAGGCTGGTGGGGTTGAACCACTGACCTTGTGGTTCAAAACTGACCTTGCGGGCCAGCACATTATCCTGCATTGCCACCCCAGGATCCTCTAGTATGCTAGGGAAACAAAATTGTAAGGAAAAGTTTTCTAAATTGGTTCTCAACTCTGATAAGTTTTAAAGGCACTGATAACTTTGTCTCCATTATTAAAGAGGACACTGCTGACCCATGGTGTGAGGTGGCAAAAGATTAAATATTGGTGCAAGCAAGGCTGTGGGTGATCATATGTTTGATATTTTCCTGCAATTTTGTCAGGATGAGACTTATAGGGAAGCTGGTTGGTTGGTCCTACTTAAACTAGAAAAGTAGTCAAGGAAAGAGATGAGATCCGGGCCTCAGAGTCACAGCTCAAGCACCACATAAAATAAATCAAAGTTTCCAATCGTGCCCTGAAAGAAGGCCTTATTTCTTATAGTAACAGAATCAATATTGCTGAAAACCAAACCCAGAATCTTATCATCAGAGTTGCTGAATTACAACACCAACCAAATTCCCAACTTTGAATAGTGTCTGATGTTAAAGTGAGGGCAATGATTGAAGAAATGAGATCCTGAAACTTAGGATGAGGACTAATGGGCACATCATCAGGAAGTTGAGGACATTGAGTGCCTAAATTCCATTGAATCACTTTTGCCAAAGAACAAGTTCTGCCCTCTTACCCTTATGTTATGTGATTAACCTAGGAGCTTGATGAGTAATTTTCTAAGATATCACCTGGGGAATTTTCTGGAACATCTCCTGAAGCAGATGTCTTACAAGACATAGCTGAATATTCCAGAGACAAACCCTCACCACCAATTATCGCTTCTAGACATATAAATAGATTTAAACCAAAGTGAACCCCAAAAGGTGACATACAAATTGTGATCGGTGAACAGATATGCTACATTCCATAAGAACTGCTTTGATTTTTTCTAATATGTTCAAACAGAAACCTGAGGAACATGTGTGGGAGTGTCTTTTAAGGGAATGAAATAATGGTTCAAAGATAGTAAATATGGGTGGGAATGGCTACTAAAGAAGAGGGATAATAGTGCAGGGAACACAAATTTAGATCCTTCTCTGAGCTTATTGATATGGGCACACTAAGCCCAGATATTTCAGTTCAATGTTTTAGCTCAAGAGGTTACAAAAGGATTTGGTGGTTAGGTTAGTTCACTGTTGTTGTTGTTAGGTGCCATCGAGTCAGTACTGACCGATAGCGACCTTATGCACAGCAGAACGAAACACTGCCCAATCCTGGGTCAACCTCCCTATTGTTGCCACGCTTGAGTCCATCGATGCTGCCGCTTGGCCAATCCACCTCGTTGGGGGTCTTCCTCTTTTCCTCTGACCCTCCACCTTACCAAACATGATATCCTTCTCCAGCGACTGCTCCCTCCTGACAATATGTCCAAAGTATGAGAGACAAAGTTTGGTCATCCTGGCCTCTAAGGAACATTCTGGCTGCACTTCTTCCAAAATGGATCTATTGGTTCCTTTGGCCACCCGTGGCACTTTCAATATTATCCTCCAACACCATAACTCAAAAGCTTCAATTTTTCTATGGTCTTCCTTATTACTGTCCAGCTTTCGCATGCATATGAGGTTATTGAAAATATCAGGCTTGGGGCAGGCACACCTTAGTTCTCAAGCTGACATCTTTGCATCTCAACACTTTAAAAAGGTCTTGTGCAGCAAATTTGCCTAATGCAATAAGTCATTTGATTTCTTGACTGCTTCTTCCGTGAGCATTGATAGTTGAACCAAGAAGAATGAAGTCCTTGACAACTTCAATCTTTTCCCTGTTGATAAGAATGTTGTTTATTGGTCCAGGGGTGAGGATTTTTGTTTTCTTGACATTGAGATGTAATCTATACCGAAGGCTGTGCTCTTTGATCTTCATCAGTAAATGTTTTAAGTCCTCTTCACTTTCAGCAAGCAAGGTTGTATCGTCTCCATATCATAGGTTGTTAATGAGTCTTCCTCCAATACTGATGCCATGTTTTTCTTCATAGAACTCAGCTTCTTGAATTATTTGCTCAGCATACAGGTTGAATAAGTATGGTGAAAGAATACAACCTTGTTGCACACCTTTCTTAATTTTAAAACATTCAGTGTTCCCATGTTCTGTTCGAACAACTGCCTCTTGGTCCAGGTACAGATTCCTCATGAGCATAATTAAGTGTTCCGGAATACTCACACTTCGCAATGTTGTCCATAGCTTGTCATAATCCACACAATCGAAAGCCTTTGCGTAGTCAATAAAGCATAGGTAAACATCTTTCTGATATCCATCGGACATCAGCAATGATATTCCTCATTCCACGGCCTCTTCTGAATCCAGCTTGAACCTCTGGAAGTTCTCTGTCAATGTATGATTTAGTTAGTTCACTAAAGCATTGATAATGTACTGGACTTCAACAAGTCAAGTTATAGTATACTGTAGAAGAAGATATCCAATGGATTAGGGAAATTAGCATATTAGAGAGGATTTATCAGATTAGACCCATAGACCTACACAGAGAGTGCACAGAGAACACACCTTTTACCACAACAATGAAATAAATTTGTGAAACAAGCCCCAGCATCCTTGAAGACTGTCATAATTGGTATTTTATGTAAGTTAGATTTGACGTTAGGAACTGCCCTCATTGAATTAAGACATCTAACTACAATGGGACTGATTCGAGCTCTGGTGGTAGATTCAAGTGGCAGCACTTATTCTAAAAGACAAGGCAGGCACGGTTACTATAATGGACTGCAGACTCAAAGTAGTCATCAAAATAGTCTGACTAATATGAACTTAAGGCATTGGCTACTTAGGCAGAATAGCCTTATGAGTGAAATAGATGGGAAATGAACTAAATGTTTATTTGATCAAGCAGAGGAATTCTAGGTCAAGTGAATGATGGTTCATTACGCTAACTTGAATTGCCATAATAGAAAAGTCATGGCCCCTAAATCAATTCCTACATTTGAGCCAGTTTTCAGACCAACAACCCCTTGAATAAAGATGAATTTGGGTCCCATTCAAGAAGGACCCCACAACACCACAAAAAATGTATATTGTTAATCTTTCTCCCAAACTTCCCCAAAGGGATCTATAGCTTTTTACATATTCTTTGGGGAAAAGGAAATTATAAAACTTTTTGAGGATTACTGGACACTGCTTCTGCATTGATACTAATTCCAGGAGACTTAAAATATCACTGTGTCCCATCAGTGACAGTAGATACAGTGTGATGAATGATTTCTATGGTTCTTCTACCAATAGCCCTTGAAACTCCCACTAAACAATTTTTTTTCTGGATAAATGTGGGTAAGAAAAAGTGGGAGAAGATGCTGATAGGATGATATGATTCAGTTGTGAATGATTGTCAACAAGCCTAATTATGATTTTAAAAACTTGGAATTTTAAGCCTTCTCAGAAGCAGGAAAGGGACTCTCATTACTATCAAAGAAAAAGAGTCAGAAGTGTAGCCTATACTTTGGACCTAAGATCCTTGGGCATTGAACATCTTTGACCCAGGAACATAAAGCAATAACACCAGAGAAGTAGCAGAGGAACAACAGTAGCAGAACCAAGAGCCAAACACCAGACAGAGCAATGGCTTCCCAGTACACAGAGCAAGTAAAGCTGAGGGACTTCGGGCAGGAAGCTTGCTTTCAGAGTGGCCTGCCTCTAAGTATTTAATTAGGGGACTTAGGTTTGCTGATACATGGAGCTAGAGCCTAGGGCTTTAAGGCTGAGACTTATGGTAGAGTAATGTTTCCTGTGGGCATTTATCAGCAGCCCTAAAAAAATATTTGTAACATTGGCCAGGCCTGCCTATGAGCTTGGCTGAAGAGAGGCTGTTCTGACTGGAACAACTGTGCCCTGAGCAATTCTGACCCCAAATTGTAACCTGTTAACTTAGTGATCAAACCTCATAACTGTAAATATGATGTCTGAGTTCTGGGTGGTCATTGCAATGAATTACCCAACCCAGTTGAGTAGTGAGTACTGTGGGATGGATGGCTTGGTGCCTTTTTGTAGGAAGGTCAGTTCTTAATGCAGTCTTAGCTTCATCGCACAGTGAATCCAGTGAGTCCCCGAACTTATCCTGCTTCATATGACCCCAGTTCCAGAATGAATAATGGAATAAATGTGCTCATCAATTGATAGGACCACCACATTAGATCTCTGATATGTGGAATAAGAGCTATTTACTAGAAAAAGCCACGTAGAGGTTATTACTGATGCCTCTACCTAGGAAAACAAAACCAAAAGCAATACCACATTCCTAGAAGAATTGCAGAGGTTACTGTCATTGTCAAGGACTTGAAAGAGGCAGGATGCTGATGCCCACTAGACATCCATTTAACTAACCTATCTAGTTGTACAAAGAACCAATGGATTTTGGAGAATGACAATGAATTATTGTGAACTTAATCAGCTGGTGACTTCGATTGTAGTTGCTGTTCCAGATGTGGTTTCAGGATTTGTGCAAATTAATACATCTTTTGTTACCTGGTATTCAACTATTGATCTGGTCAATCCTTTTTTTTCTCAATTGTGGTATCAAAGACTCATCAGAAACAGTTTGCATTTAGATGGGAAGGCCAACAATACACTTTCGCCATCCTACCTGCAGAGTATTTCAACTTTCCAGCACTTTGTCATAATTTAGTCTGCATGAAACTTGCTTACCTTTCCCTTCCACAAGATGTCACACTGGGCCATTACATGACATTATTCTGATTGAACCAAGTAAGGAAGAATTAATTATCAACTACTTCAGACTTATTAATGCGACATCTGAATGTTTGTTGTTATTGTTAAGTACTTTTGAGTCGATTCTGACTTGTAGTGACCGTGTATAGTGTTTCCAAGGAACAACTGGTGGGTTGGAGCTGCCTACCTTGTGGTTCACAGTTCAGGGTTGATTTTATAGTGCCACACCAGAAGTCCATCTGGGGTAAATTAACCTGGCAATAATTCAGGTACCTTCCACCTCAGTGAAATGTCTAGGGTTACAATGGTATCAAGCACGTAAAGATACTTACTTCTTTAAAGTAAAGTGTAACTTGTTACATCTGACCCCTCCAACAACTAAAAAGGAGGCACAGTGCTGGTGGGTCTCTTTGGAAGCAACATGTCCCACATTTGGGTGGACTACTCTGGCTTACTTATCAAGTAACTTTTTTAAGCTGCTACTTTTGAGTGGGGCTCTGAACAAGAGAAGGTTCTGCAATGGGTTCAGGCCTCTGTACAAACTGCTTTACTATTTGGGACATCTGAGCCAATGGTGCTCAAAGTGCCAGTAGCAGATAGAGATATTGTTTGGAATCTCTGGCAGGTCCTTATTTGTGAATCACACTACCACTCATCTGGCAGTTTGTCATACAATATGGTGACTTGCATGTGGATGTGATGCTGGAAGCTATGCCACCAATATTTTAAATACCAGTTGGGCCTCCCATGGTGGACAGGTTTCATCTGAATTTCCAGAGTAAAACAGACAAGAAATAAAGAGACCATGTACTTACGAGTATTTAGCCTCTGAAAAACTTATGAGTAGCTGCAGAACATTTACAGATATAGTGCCAGAAGATGAAACATTATAAACTTTGGCAGATGGTCAGACACAGTGCTGCATGATGAGTGCCTAAGGTTGGACATCACTCAAAAGAAGACTGGGGAACAGTTGCTTCCTCAAAGTAAAGTTGACCATAACGAGGTTAGTGGAACAAAGTTTGGAGGACCTTGATTTGTTGATGGGGCACAACTCAAAAATGAAGAGAAACACCTGCAAACATTCATTTATAATTAAAGCATGGAATTTACAATGTATGAATCTAGGTAAATTGGAAGTTGTCAAAAAAGAAGTGGAATGAATAAAGATGTTTGTTAAAGGGAGCAAGGGTAAACAGACAATTTGATGAACTTGACCTATACTTATGGATGTAGTAGTTCAAAATATCAACTGAGAGGAAAGGAGTCTTCACATCAATTATCGATCTTATCCCCTCTGTACACAGGGTAGATAGGGATGGGCAACTTAGACATTGGCTACCTAAAATGTGACTGGCTTACAAGTTTTCAAGAGGGAATTTAATTTAAGAGTGTGCAGAGAAAGGTAGAGTCCCCACTGAATAGTTTTCATCATGTCTAAACAGGACTAGTGAAAAGAGATGGGGATAAGATTCTTATGATTTAATAGTGAGTAGAGTAGTGGTTCGGAACTAACTCGACGGCACTTAACAACAACAACAACAAGAGTAGTGGTTACGAACCGGGCTGCTAATCGCATGCTCAGCAGTTTGAAACTACCAGCTGTTCCATGGGAGAAAGATGAGGCTTTCTGCTCCCGTAAAGATTTACAGCCTCAGAAACCCTGTAGAAGGTCACTATGAGTCGGAACTGAATCCATGGCACATAACAATAGCAATCATTATCAAGACTAATTGCGACTGTCACTACCATAAAGGTAGAAGTTTTGTAACTTCTTATAGTCCAGAAATGGAGAACCCGAGGACCATCTAGGGAGAAGAGCATGAGCAGAATGTGAGACCTTATCCAGAGAAGCAGCGGCACCAGAGATGGAGGCAGAGATGAGGACGTGGAGAGAGACAGCAGTTGAGGACTCTAGATTAATGGAAAGAGAAAGACTGAGCACTGGTGGCAAGAAGGCAGACTTGCAGAATGCGCCCTTTGGTTGTGTAAATGATTATATATTCCTGATATTTTTTGTGTACATCAAAAGAGGGAAAAAACAAACAAACAGGTAATACTGTTGAATGATGATGCACAGAGGAGATTGTAATCATTGCAATGAAACTGGTGTAAAACTGATGTCTCCCATGTAAACTATCACTCAATTCATAATAAAAACTTGAAAGAAAAAAAAAAGGTGACTATATGCTTAGTCCTTATCAGATGGAATGCACAGGAATAAAATTGATTACATCTTTGGAAAGAGAAGGTGGAAAAGTTAAAATCATCAGTCAAAACAATGTCATGGGAAGACTGTGGAATAAGTCATCAATTACTCAGATGCAAGTTCAAGGTGAAGCTGAGGAAAATTAAACATGTACAAGAGAGTCAAACTATGACATTGAATACATCCCATATGAATTTAGAGGCCATGTCTTAAACAGATTTGATACATTAAACACTAATGACCAAAGATCAAAAGAGTTGTGAAATGACAAAAGAACATCACACATGAAGAAAATAAAAGTTCATTACAAAGTAAGAAAAGTTTGAGATGGGTGACAGAAAATTTCTATTCAGTGTAGAGAAGCTAAAGCAACTGGAAGAAAATTTCAAAGGGCTCCTCGAGAAGACAAAGTCAAGTATTATACTGAAATGTGCAAAGACCTGGAGTTAACAACCAAAAGGTTAGAACCCACTCAGCATTTTTCAAGCTAAAAGAGCTAAAGAAAAAATTCAAGCTTCAATATGCAAAACTGAAGGAATCCATGGAAAACATAATGCATGATGAAAAAAAAGCATCAAAAGAAGATGGAAGGCATACACAGAGTTACTGTACCAAAAGAAACGGTTGATGGTCAGCCATTTTAAGAGGTAGTATATGATCAAGAACCAATGGTCCTCAAGGAAGAAGTCCAAGCTGAATGGAAGACACTGGTGAAATACAAGACTTTAGGAATTATGGCTAGCTTTGCAAAGAATGGGTATTCTAGAACACTAGGTTGTGCTCAGAACCTATACATAGACCAAGAGGCAGTCATTCTAACAGAACAAGGAGATACTGAATGGTTTAAAATCAGGAAAGTTGTGTGCTAGGATTGTATTCTTTCACCCTATTTGTTCAATCTGTATGCTGAGCAAATACTCCTAGAAGCTAAATTATATGAAGAAGAACGTGACATTAGGATTGAAAGAAGATTCCTTAACAACCTGCAATATGCAGATGACACAACATTGCTTGCTGAAGGCAAAGAGGATTTAATATACTTACTGATAAAGATCAAAGCCTTCAGTATTGATTGCACCTCAGTGTAAAGAAACAAAAATCACCACAACTGGACCAATAAAGGACATCATGATAAATGGAGAAAAGATCGACACTGCCAGAAACCTCATTTTTCTTAGATCCACAATCAACACTTATCGAGACATCTGTCAAGAACTCAAAGGATGTATTACATTAAGCAAATCTGCTGCACAAGATATGACCTTGAGTGCATCCCACCTGAATTTTAGAGACCATCTCAAAAACAGCAGTAGATCCATATGAAGCTTCCCAAAATTCAAGCTGGGTTTAAAAGACAGCGTGGAATGAAGAATAATTGCTGATGTCAGATGGATGTTGGCTGAAAGTAGAGAATACCATAGAGATGCTTACTTGTACTTTATTGATTATGCAAAGGAATTCAACTATGTAGGTCATAACTAGCTATGGGTAACACTGAATAAAAAATGGGTATTCAGAACATTTAACTGTGCTCATGAGGAACCTGTACCTAGACCAAGAGTCAGTCATTAGAATAGAACAAGAAGATATTGACTGGTATCAAGAAAGGTGTCCACCAGGATTGTGTTCTTTTATCATACTTATTCAATCTGTATGCTAAGCAAATAATTCAAGAAACTGGATTATATGAAGAAGAACGTAGCATCAGGATTAGAGGAAGACTCATTAACAAACTGCAATGTGCAGATGCTGCAACTTTGCTCACTGTAAGTGAAGAGGATTTGAAATACTTACTGATTAAGATCAAAGACTTGAGCCAATGGTCTACCATATTGCCTGCAGATCCAGGGAGTCATCAGAAGCCTACTACTTTACCTGACAACCTTGGATTTGATTGCCTCTAATGCCAGAGGCTGCTGTCTGACCTGTTATTCTTGGCTTCATCAGTCTCTGCAACTACATGAGTCAAGTGAAGCCTCTAGTCTGACATTTGACACATGGATTTGAAACTTGCCAACCTGTACAACTGTGTGAACTATTTCCTTGAGACAACCTCTGTGTATATATGAATATAGAAGCTTCACTGGTTTTGCTTCTCTTCTCTGGAGAACTCACCCTAAGACAACAGCCTTTGGCTGCATTGATAGGTCTTAATGACGTCTTGTTTCTCCTTACTATCCAGCTCCTTGGTTAATATGTCATTAGGTTTCCAAGCCATAAGAGGAAATATAAACAAACCTGTTGAATCTGGAGTATGGTAAAGGTTAGAGAATTGGGAGGTAGTAAGTGGGTTCAATAAGGAGTTCTGATAGTGTAGTGGTTACAAATGGGGCTGCTAACCTCAGGGTCAGCAGTTTGGAACTACCCGCTGTTCCATGGGAGAAAAATAAGGCTTTCTGCTCCTGTAAAGATTTACAGCCTCACAGAGATGATGAAGTGGAGAGATGGAGCAGCTGGGGACTTTAGACCCAGAGAGGGAGAAGGGCTGTATGCTAATGACCAGGGGTGGGGGGACAGCTGCAGGCTTGGAAGGTATACCCTTTGGTTGGTTGATGATGCATGGAGGGGACTGTAACCATGGCAATGAAACGATATACGATAGGATGAATGTAAAGCTAATGTTCTCTGATGTAAATGATCACATAATTCACAATAAAACATTAAAAAATCAACAACAACCAAAATATTTACAGTCTCAGAAACCCTGTACAGGTCACTATGAGTCGGAACCAACTGCGTGGCACATAACAGCAGCGGCAAGTGGGTTCAATAGTAAGTAACAGAGGCATTTGGATTTGGTGAGATCTGAAGACAGAAACATTCAGAGGTAGATAAGTCAGCCCAGAGATGTAGGCCCCATCTGGAGATCCACACAAAGCAAGTTTCTAACATCTTAAAAAGTAAAATTTAAAAAACTACCAAGGCAATAATTTCAATAAAAATAGACAATTTAGTAGAAAGACCTTTTAATTTTTGAGCAATGGCTTAATATACAAGATGGCAGGAAATCGTTTGAGGAGAAGAAGGAAAGGTTCAGTGAATAAGAGTCAGAGAGGGGTAAAACAGAAACTAGAAGTCCAGAAGAGTTCAGCCATACAGACCATATGATTGCCTAAACTTCAGCTTGTGACTAATCAACAGCTAAGTAAGCTGCAATCAAGTACACACAGAGCAAAACTGGAATCGAGGATGACAGGGATGTGCACTGGGTTTCCCAAAAATATGGGACGCAAAGTGGGTTCCAAACGAAGTACATGGCAGACTAGACTGGTGGCTTCTTCTATCTCCTTCATTGCCCCTTCCACTTCTTGATGGATCTTTTCTAGCCCATGTACCCTATGCCTTCTAAATTTCCATCATCTCCGTAATTTTCTGAGTCAGATAAATTTACCAAAGGACAATTCAAAAACAGGAAAATTTTCTTAAAATCACTTTTTGTTAATGATCATTTCCTTTCATGACATAATCAGTTAGGCTCTTGTATTATAACATTTCCAAAATTTTTATCAATAGAAATAATTTATTTTCCTGAACATAATATCAGTTTGAAGGAGCTCTGGTAGAGTAGTGGTTATGAGTCAGGCTGCTAACATCAAAGTCAGCAATTCAAAACTACCCGCCGTTCCTCAAGGGAAAGATGAGACTTTCTGCTCCCATTAAGATTTACAGCCTGAGAAACCCTATGCAGGGTTGCTATGAGCCAAAACTGACTCCACAGCACACCCCCAACCAACCAACCAAGTCTCAGTTTGAGGATAAACTTTTCTATGTTGGAAATTATAGGAAGTTACTGTTAATGGGTTAAAAATAACTTCATTTTTTATGTCATCATTCAATACTGTATCACATGTTATGATTAAGAAATGTTCTAATAAATAACGATTTTAAGTATATTTTGTTTTTATTGTGATAAGTTGTTGGTTGTTGTTGTTAGGTACCATTGACTTGGTTACAACTCATAACAACCGTATGCACAACGGAATGCACAAAAATAAATATTGCCCAGTCCTGCGCCATCCTCACATTGACCCTTCAGTTAACCAAGCATGATGTCCTTCTCGGGACTGATCCCTCCTTTTAATATGTCTAAAGTATGAGAGACAAGTCTCACCATCCTGGCTATTATGGAGCATTCTGGCTGTACTTCTTTCAAAACAGACCTGTTTGTTCTTCTGGCAATCCATGGTACCTTCACTTTTCTTCTCCAATACCACAACTCAAATGCACCAATTCTTCTATGGTCTCCTTTTTCATTATCCCACTTTCACATGCATATTGTTGTTGTCAGGTGCCATCGAGTCGGAACCGACTCATAGCGACCCCATGCACAGCAGAACGAAACAATGTCCGATCCTGGGCCAACTCACTACCGCCGCCACACTCAATGCCATCAATGATGCCACCTGGCCGATCCATCTCATTGGGGGGTCTTCCTCTTTTTCTCTGACCCTCCATCTTACCCAGCATGACATCCTTTTCCAGCGACTGTTCCCTCCTGACAATATATCCAAAATATGAGAGACGAAGCTTAGCCATCCCGGCCTCCAAGGAGCACTCTGGCTGCACTTCTTCCAAAACAGATCTATTGATTTTTTGGCAGTCCATGGCACTTTTAGTATTCTCCTCCAACACATGCATATTAGGATATTGAAAATACCATGGCTTGGGTCAGGCATACCTAAATCCTTGTACTGATGTCTTTGCTCTTGAACACTTTTAAAGAGGTCTTGTGCAGCAGATTTGCCTATTGTGATATGTCCCTTGATTTTTTGACTGCTGCTTGCATGAGTGTTGACTGTATAGCCACGTAAAATAAATTCTTCGGCAGCTTCAATCTTTTCTCCATTTGCTGTTGTTGTTGTCAAGTATCGTCAAATTGATTACAATTTATAGTGATCCTGAATAGGGTTTCCAAGGCTTTAAATCATCACCTTAGCAAAAACTTCATCTTTCTCCTGCAGAAGAGCTGACAAACTTTGTGGTTCACAGTCCAGTGCTTAATTATGTATCCATTGTGCTCCACTTCTCCATTTATCATGATATTATTTATTGGTCCAATTGTAAGGATTTTTGTTTTCTTGAAATTTAGGTGTAATCCATACTGAAGGCAACAGTTTTTGACCTTCATCAGTAAGTATATTAAGTCCTCTTCACTTTCAGAAAGCAAGGTTGTATCATCTGCATATCATAGGTTGATAGTGAGTCTTCCTCCAAACCTGGTGCCATGTTCTTCTTCATATAATCAGGCTTCTTGGATTATTTGCTCAGCATACAGATTGAATAAGTAAGGTGCAAGGATACTACCCTGGTGAACACCTATCCTGATTTTGAACATTCAGTATCTCCTTATTATATTTGAACAGCTGTCTTTTGATCTCTGTACAAGTTCCTCATGAGCCTAGGTAAGTATTCTGAAATACTCCTTCTTCACAATAGTTTCTATAGCTTGTTATGATCCACACAGTAGAAAGATTTTACATAAAGTACAAGTAAACACCTTTCTGGAGTCCTTATATGGCACTGTAGGATAAGCACTTGACTGCTAATCACAAAGTTGGTGGTTCAAACCCATTAGCTGCTCCTCAGAAACCCTATACAGGATCGTTATAATTCAGAATTGACTCCAAGTCACTTTACAACACAGCAAACATCCTTTTGGTGTTCTCTGCTTACAGTCAAGAGCCATCTGACATCAGCAATGATATCCGTAGTTCCATGTCCTCTTCTGAATCTGGTTTGAATTTCTGGCAGCTCTCTATCAATGAACTATTGTAGTTGTATTTTAATTCTCTTCAGAAAAATTTATTTGCATATGATAATAATATTGTTCAATGATTTCAGCATTCCATTGGGTCACCTCTCTTTGAAATAAGCACAAATATGGATCTCTCCCAATCAGTTGGCCATGTTCCCTGTTGTTAAGTGCCATCAAGTCAGTGCTGACTCATAGAAACCCTACGAAGGGTTTCTGAGGAACAGCTGGTGAATTTGAGCCACCAACCTAGCAGTTCAAAGCAACCTTGCGGTCCTATGCATTATCTTGTAGCACCACACCAGGACTCTAGGTTGGCCATGTATCTGTCTTCAAAATTTCTTGGCGTAGAGGAGGGAGTGCCTCCAGGACTGTATCAGTTTGTTAGAAGGTTTCAATTTGTTTTCCATCAATTCCTGAATTCCTTCAGTGCAGTTTGGACTTTTTCTTTCAATACCTCTTGACTTGGTAGAACACCAATGCTTTTTTTTTTTTTGGTAGTTACTCTGTGCATACCTTCTATCTTAATTTGATGCTTTCTGCATCATTCAATATTTTGTCCATTGTTGTTGTTGCTGTTAAGTGCCATCAAGTCGGTTCCGACTCATAGCAACCCTAGAAAGGGTATCCGAAGAGTGGCTGGTGAGTTTGAACCACTGACCCTATGGTTCAAATTGACCTATAGTTGAGTGCTTATCCTACTGTTCATGAGGAAACTGTACATAGTCTTTTGAACAGAACAAAGGTATACTAAATGGCTTTAAATCAGGGAAGGTGTGTGCCAGGATTGCATCCTTTCACCGTTCTCATTTAATCTGTATGCTGAGAAGCTGGATTGGAGGAAGATAAACTCATTAACAGCCTACAATGCCTTTGTGTTGTCAATAAAACACAAGTAAACATCTTTCTGGTATTCTCTGCTTTCAGCCAAGATCCATCTGTTGTCAGCAATGAAATCCCTCGCTTCACATTCTTTTCTCAGTACCACTTTAATTTCTGGCAGTTCCCTGTGATGCACTGCTGCAACCATTTTTGCATTATCTTCAGTAAATTTTTACTTGCATGTGATATTAATATTATTTGATAATTTCTACATTCTGTAGTGTCACCTTACTTTGGAATGGGCACAAATATGTACCTCTTCCCATCGGCTGACCAGGTAGCTGTCTTCCAAATGTCTTGGTATAGACCAGTGAGTGCTTCCAGTACTGCATCAGTTTGTTGAAAAAGTTCACTTTGTATGCCATCAATTTCTGGGTCGTTGTTTTTTACCTACGCCTTCAGTGCAACTTGAACTTCTTCCTTCTATATCATCAATTCTTGAACACATGCTACCTCTTGAAATGATTGCACATCAACCAGTTCATTGTAGTATAGTGACTCTGTGTATTCCTTCCATCTTTTTTCACTGCTTTTTCATCATTTAATATTTTGTCCATAGAATCCTTTAGCATTGAAATTCAAGGCATGACATTTTTCTTCAGATCTTTCCACTAGAGAAATGCTGAGTTTGTTTTTCCCTTGTGGTTTTCTAACTCCAGGTCTTTGCACATTTCAGTATAATGCTTTACTTTCTTTTCTTCTCAAGTTGCCCTTTGAAAATTTCTGTTCTGCTCTTTTACTTCATTATTTCTTCCAGTTGTTTTAGTGTCTCTACACTCAAAAAGCTATTTTCAGAGTCTCTTCTGACATCCACTTTAGTCTTTTCTCTCTTTCCTGTGTGTTTAATGTCATTTTGTTTTCTTCATGTATGATGTTCTTGGTGTCATCTGGTCTCCAGGCATTGGTGTCTAATGCATCAAATCTGTTCTCTAAATTCAGGTAGGATATAGTCAAGGTTAAGGAACTCTGGTAGTGTAGTGGTTGTGTTATCTAATGTGTGCTGCTAATCTCAAGGTCAGCAGTTCAAAACTACCAGCAGTTCCACAGGAGAAAGATGAGACTTTCTGCTCCCATAAGATTTACAGCCTCGGAAATCCTTTACAGGGCCATCATGAGTCTGAACTGACTCCACAGCACATCACCATGGCTCTTTGTGGACTTTTTAAAATTTACTTTACCTTCTACCCAAACTTACATATGAGTAGTTGATGCTCTGTTCCATAGTTGGCCCCTACTCTTGATTTGGTTGATCATTTTGAAATATTCTGTGATTTCTATGTAGTCGATTTGATTCCTGTGCATTCCATCTGGTGAGATCCAAGTGTATAGTAGTAGCCTTTCATGTTGTTGAAAATAGGTAGTTATAAAGAAGAAGTTGTGGGTCTTGCAAAATCATATCATACAATCTCCAGCATCATTTCCCTCAACAAGGCCATTTTTTCCAACTACTAATCCTTCCTCTTTGTTTTCAGCTTTTGCATTCCAAACACCAGTAATTGTCAATGCCCGTTGATTGCATGCTGGATCAATTGCAGACTGCAAAATTTGGTGAAAATCTTCAGTTTCTTCACCTCTGGCCTTAGTTGTTGTCAAGAACTGGCCTCGACATGAGAGTTTGGTTCACGAAGTTGGGAGATCTGGCGCCCACAGAGACAGATAAAGAGTACACACAAAGACACAACAAGAGAGACAAGAGGACACCCCGAGACCAGAGTGGATGTGACAGTGGCGTCAGATAGATCCTGCATTGTAAACATCATGGCTATGCAGGCAGTATGCAGTGCCTTACCAACTGCAATGCCTGCCCATAATGCATGCCCTGAAAGCCGGAACACTTGCCCTGCAAGCCATACGCATGCGGGCTTCAGTCTGCGCCTTCTTTTTATCTCAGGGAGGAGCTTTACACAAAAGAAGGCAGGGATTAGTAAAACAGGGTACAGAAGTGAAAAGTGATTAATCGTTCAAAACAGGACACAATGATTTACAGGAACAAATTCTAAAACATACATCACAAATTGTCTTGATAATCTAACATTCTTAATTTTCTAGAAATTCAAGCAAATTATTATACAGTACTTTTTAGGTTCGAATCCCAAGGCAGAAACTCGAGGTTTCTCAAGCCTAATTAACATACCTATAGCACCTAATCTTCAGTGAGAAAAGGATTCAAAAGGTCTGAAAGGAATCCAGCTGTTTCAGCTACCTGGCCGAGGCTTGCAGAGGAAGGAGGACACCTATGTTAATGGTCTGCACCTGAGGACAATCTGAGAAGGCTGACAACCATTATTCTTTGAACAAAACCCCAAAGCCACCAATCTACTTTGGGTGAATTCCTTAGGGGAATTTTTCTCCAGCATCTCCCAGCAAACTTGCCCTAGGAACTTTTAGGCCTCAGCTTTAGAAGAGGTTTTTGTTTTAATATTTGCCCATGAGTATCAAGGGCTCATGTATTAAGTTAATATCAAACATAACTGAATAATCTAATAAAGAACAGTTTTGCTATGTTTGCCAGGTGGCCAGAGTTTGTTCCGCAGAGAGATTTGTTCCTAGAACCTTAAACACTGCCAACACAGTGGAGACATTAAGAGAAGCACATAAGAAACCATTTTCTCAGAAGCTACAATTACTGGAGTTTGAAGCATAGAATGAATAAGACCAAAGAAAATTATACAGAGCTAGCCCAACAGTGAGTTCGTAAAAGCCAATGAACCCGGAATGTCCGGAGGTTACTTCCTTGAGCCCTCAGGGTCCCTGGCTAGCCATCCTGAGTGGAGCCATAGTGTAGGATTTTCGTCCATGACACAGGGCCTCAACACCTCAGTGATTGTGGTCTCCTACAAGTTGTTGATGTGTAAATTAGATAACAGTCATATGAACTGGTGTTCCTTGTAGGAGTATGGATACTTTTCTATGAATGTCAGTGTTGTACTTAAGGATACATTTTGAAATGTTCTTTTGCCTGGTATGGTAGATTATGCCTAAGATACTGATTTCTATGTGTTCCATTTCATATTTTGACTTCCAATTTTCTTAGATTCCTAATTCATACATTACAAGTTCTAATGGATTTTTAGGAGTCCTAGTGTGGCAACTAGGATAAGGACTGGTCTGCTAATCACAAGATCAGCAGTTGAAACCCACCAGTCACTCCTTGGAAAGTCTATACAGGACCACTATGAGTTGGAAGTGATTCTACAGCACTTAGCAACAACAGCAACAAAGGATGTTTGCCGCTGTTTCATCCCATTTTGAGCCGACTCATCAGCAAATGAAGGTCCTGAACACTTGGTTCCATTCACACCAATAAGATCAACTCTACTTTGAGGAGGCAGCTCTTCCTCTGCCATATTTTGAGTGCCTTCTAAGCTGAGGGCTCACTTTCAGCACTATTTCTGACAACATTCCACTGCTGGTCATAAGGTTTACAGTATCTACTCATTTAAAGTGAGCCACCTCTCGTTCATCTTAGTCTATCTTAGTGTGGAAGCTATCCTGAAACCTATCCACTGTGGGTGACCTACTGGTTATTAAAATACCAGAGGCATAGCTTCCATTATCACAAGAATGTGCACGCCATCATAATATGACAAACTGACAGATGAATGGTATACCCAGTCCTGGTAAAGACCAGTAAACTTAGGTCTGTATAGACTTACTTACTCTAGATGTTGCATGTAAGTGAGAATAAACAATACTTTCCTTTTGCAACTGACTTATTTCACTTAATGTGATGTTTTCAAGGTTCATCCATGTGGTGGCATGTATCAGGACTTCATTTTACACTTTGCCTTTTTGTGTAGTTCTCATAATTGCTTACATTTTAACATGCACTTTTATTAATCAAATTGGCACCAACTCAATGTACACTTCTTTATAGTGAGTTTTTGTCATATTGAGAATAGAGTAAAAGCAAATAATAGATACATCAAAGTATTTTGTAACCTAGTTCACCTTAATGGATATTTGTGGGAGTCTGAGGCCAGCTGAGACCCCTAACGTGGGTCTTCCCGAGGGAGAGTGCTAGGATACAATTAGGCAAGGTTCAACAAGCTGATGGCAAGTGACAAAGTTTATTGAAAGCAAGAGATTTTTATAGAGAAAATTCTGCAAGTCATCATTGTTCTGCATAGTTACAAGTTTATCTTTTGCTGCAAGCCAGGCAACCTTGGGAAAGCTGCTTTCCCTGAATGATTATCTTTTACTGTGAATAACGTGATCCTGGGAAGGCTACTTTCCTAGTGTTAATAAGCAGGCTTTCTCTGGAGAAACTCAGACTTTAGGTTTTATGAGGCTTGTAAGCCTTTTGGCCCCCAACAGATATTCTAATAGTTTGAGAGGGGATTAATTTAAATAGAATTTCAATTTCTAAGTCCATACTAAGTAAACTTACAAATATAAAATAATAATAATAATTTCACACAACAAAGAAAATCATTATTAAATTTAGATGTAAGGTACATGTCTTACCAGGTTTTCAGTTTTGTGGGGTTCTGTATGTTCTTTCCTATGCCTGATATGTTTAATGCAACTGCTTTATATAGTAAATGTCTCACTGGGGTATTTTTTTTTAATGTTTTATTGTGAATTATGTGATAGTTTACACGGGAGAACATTAGTTTTACATTCATCCTATTGTATAATCATTTCATTGCCATGGTTACAATCCCCTCCATGCATCATCAACCAACCAAAGGGTATACACTACTCCCTCTGGATCTAGGTTCCCTCTTGAAAGCTTAGAAGCCAGTCACTTCTTGCCTTTGTATCTGGGTTGATGTCTGGATGGTGCTGTCATGTTGGTTCTCTGTCCAGAGAACTCCTTTTAGTATTTTTCTGTCACCTTCATCTGATGATTATAAATTGCTTTAAATTCTATTTATCTGGAAATAGTCTTCTTTCTCCACTGCATTTGAGGAGCAATTTTGCTGGATATATTATTCTTAATGGGCAATTTTTATTCTCTCAGAGTTTTTTATATGTCATCTGATTGTCTTCTTGTCTGTATGGTGCCTGCTGAGAAATCAAAACTTAATCTTATTGGTTCTCCTTTGTAGGTAGCGCTTTTTGTTTTTCCCAAGCTGCTCTCAGAATTCTTTCCTTATCTTTGGTTTTGGAAAATTTGATTACAATATGTCTTGGTGATTTTCTTTTGGGGTCTCCTCTGTATGGGGCTTGTTCTGCTTCAACTTAAATGCCCATCTCCTTGCCTTTCTTGATTTTAGGGAAGTTTTCTTCCAACAACTCTTTGACAATGTTCTCTGTCCTTTTTTTGTCTTTTTCTGATCTTGAAATTCTATTACATGTAAGTTATTCCTCTTGATGTTGTACTACATAAATCTTAGGTTTCATTCAGATTTTTCCTTATTTTTTTTTTAATGTTTTATTGTGAATTATGTGATAGTTTACATGGGAGAACATTAGCTTTACATTCATCCTATCATATATCGTTTCATTGCTATGGTTACAATCCCCTCCATGCATCATCAACCAACCAAAGGGTATACCCTGCAAGCCTGCCCCCTGGTCATAAGCACACAGACCCTCTCCCTCTCTGTGTCTAAAGTCCCCAGCTGCTGCATCTCTCCATGTCATTGTCTCGGCCTCCATCTCTGGCATCACTGCTTCTCTGGGTAGGGTCCTGCTCTCCGCTCTTCTCCCTTGATGGTCCCAGGGACCTCCGCTCCTAGGCTGAAGAGTTAATCACTCCCCTCCTTGCTACAAAATGTCTACCTTTACATTTTCAACCCTCACAAGCAGTCCTGATAACAATTATTCACTATTGTATCACAAGAGACCCATTCGCATTTCATTTCATCAGCCCCGCCTAGACTGATTGTATACTACTCAGTGGAGATTCTACCTTCCTTCACACCCTCTGAATTGTAGGTTCCCTCTTGAAAGCTTGTAAGCCAGCCACTTCTTGCCTTTGTAGCCACCCTCCCCCCATTTTGAGTAGACAATGTCCAAGTTGTCCATCCCTGTCTACTCTGTGTATGGAGGGGATGGGAATGATCCTTGCTGTAAAGATTTGTTCTCACTGGGGTATTTTTATAAGAGTTTTGCACCTCTACTCTGTGAATCTACTTTGCCACACCTAAATGGGAAGATACCATAGACTTAAAACCTCTTTCTGTTAATTTATGACAACAGTTTTATCCTTTCAATTTCAAAATCAAGTTAAACATCAAATCCTCTGTTACCACTCACCCTCCTCAAGGCAAAAATTTAATTATAATCTATATTGTTGTTGCTGTTAAGTGCCATTGAGTCGGTTCTGACTCATAGCAACTCTGTACAGGGTTTCTGAGGCTGTAAATCTTTACAGGAGCAGAAAGCCTCATCTTTCTCCCTCGGAACAGCTGGTAGTTTCCAAGTGTTGACTTTGAGGTTCGCAGCCCGATCCATAATCATTATGTTACCAGAGTTCTTTCTGACTTGTAGTGACCCTCTATAGCTTTTCTGAGAAGCAGCTCGTGAGTTTGAATCACCAATCTTGCAATTCAAACCAACCTTGTGGTTCAGTGCTTATCCTACAATCTGCCACACCAAGATTCCTACATAGCTTAGAGTAAAGGGTGAGAGAAGGTGGTCTGACTCCAAGAAATTCTCCCCCATTTTCTATTCTAAATCACTTCCCCCAGTGTGCTGAAATGAACAGAAAAGAGTAGAAAGCATTCTCTGTTTTCCAGACACTACTGTAGTTCTTTGTTGGTTTTCAATTTCTTTAGGTAGTACGATGTGCCATCAGGATCGTCTGTGTAGTCACCTTCCTTGTTGGATATGTTTCAATATGTATCATAGTAGGAATTCATTTCTTCATTCAATTCCAAATATGTATAAGCAGAGTTTCACTATTATAATTAATATAGTATTAAACACCTTTTTTGCAGTGAAATCTCTTTTTTGTTTTTAGAATTATACCCAGAATTTGAATTTTTGGTCAAAAAAATATACCCATTTTATGCCTCTGGATTTAAAATGACAAAATATATTCCAAAATAGTTGTGTCAAATTATGTTGGTTGCTGCTGTACATGAGGTGTCTCTTTCATCTCACATTCATGCACAATAGATACTAGTTTCTGTTATGGACTGAATTGTATCCCCTCAAAAGATACACTAAAGTTCTAGCCTCTATACCTGCAAATGTGACAGGTAATAGAAAATTAGTATTTCTGAAGATGTTACCAGTTAGCATGAGGTCATGCTGAAGTAGAAATGGTCCTAATCCAATATGAGTGATGTCTTTACAAAAAGGGAAAAGAGATCCAGAGACACAAACCAAGGACAGAATGCCATGTGATGATGAAGGCAGAGATTGCTGCTACAAAGCAAAACAAAACTCTGGGACTACCTGAAGCCAGGAAAGACAAAAAAGAATGTTCCCCTAGAGCCATCAGAGAGAACACAGTCCTGGGCAATACCACAAATTTGGCCTTCTACCCCAAGAACTGTGAGACAATAAATTTCTGATTTTTTAAGTCACCCACTTGTTGTCCTTTGTTACAGAAGCTTTAACAAATTAAACAATATCTTTAGTTTTGATCCTTTAGTAGCCAAAAAACAGAATATAAAATAGTCTTTTAATTTGCATTTCTTTGACTGCTAATGAGTCGGAATACTTTCCATATTTGTTTATTATTCTCCTTTCTGGTTTTTATAGAGATTGCTCAGTTCTTTCTTCTTCTTAGTGGTTTTCTACTCAATTCAACTAAGATCTTCATAATACAAACAAATTCTAATGTGTCCTAAATTATTACAAACTCTTAAACTGTTGAGTATCTTTTGGTTTGGGTTAAGATAGCCAAAGTTTTAAATTTTTGTGAAGTCAAATTTGTTTACCTTTCCTTTGAAATTTGTTGCATCATTTCTAAATTTAATTAAGAGTCTTCGGTTATATATAAGAAAATCATCTTTATAGCTAAGAGCTTTAGGATACATTTCTTGTTGTTGTTGTTGTTGTGCTGCTGCTGCTGCTGCTATTAAGTGCCATTGAGTCATTTTTGACTCATAGCAACCATGTAGAGGGTTTCTGAGGAGCGGCTGGTAGGTTTGAACCACCAATCTTGTGGTTCTAACCAAACTTAAGGTCCAGTGCTTAGCCTATGGCACCACACCAGGACTCCTTAGCATATATAGTATATCTTTTATTACTGACAACCACTACATCTGGTTGCTATTATTATTATCATTGTATACAAGGAAACTAATGCTTAAAGAGATTGACTTGACTTGCCCAGTCATAAAGTTAGTATATAACAGTTGAAATTCATGCCCAGCCAATTCTTATTCTCTTAAACACAACACAGTTTAAAATGAGGACATGGAAATAAAATGTTTGACTGTACTAACTAATACCAATGTATTTTGACCAAAAAATTGAATATACAATATCAGATACTGACAGCCTTTGCCTAATACTTGAGTAGCCAGATGTCATGTGGGGAAAACACTGAGACTACAGCTAGAAAATTCACTTGCATCTTCATTCTCTTTTCAAATAACTTGTACTCCCACCTCCCTTTATACCACATTTCTCATTTGAAATTGATGCCAGTGTGGTCACTTGCTAGGCCTCGATCACTGCTAAAGCTTGTGCTCAAATTGGAATAGCTCAGAGTCTCCAAAATTCAATAAATTTGCCATCACTAACTTGCAAGTGCTCAAAAAGACTGGAGATAGGGCAGGAGACAAGAGATAGCCCCCTACTTGTTAACTTGTTACAGACACTCATAAGATGGTCCAGCCTCTATTGAAGGATAGACTGGACCCTTACCTTAACAATGCAAGAACACATACCATTGAAGCAGAAGCTAGGAACTCTTTCACCTCAGGACACAAACATAAATCTATTGCCATGGGAGGGTAAAATGAAAACATCTCTGCTCTTTAGTGAAGGATGAAGATGGTCTTGTCCCAGAATCCTACATGAATACCAGAAGGCCAGCTTCTACTGGAAAAGTAACAGAAAATTTTCTCTTGCTTAAGATCAGCCATAGATATGGTGTACTATTCCAGGAGTGATAAATTCAGGAGGAATGGTGCTGCATTCATCATCAAAAAAGAACATTTTGGTGCTAAGACTGTTCAGCAAGATGGCAGACTGGGCAAATACTGCATGGACCATCTACAACAAAGATAGGAGAACCAGCATGCCAGTAGCTCCTCGAGAGAAAGATGAGGCTTTCTGCTCCACAAAAATTTTAAATCCACAGTGCCAGGTGAGTCATGGGCTAGGGTGAGCTGCAGTCCTAGTGTGATACAGCCCTGGGTGAACTACTGCCTGGGTGAGCTACTACCCAGGAGAAGCCCCAATATCCAAGTAAAAAAAGAATTATGGAAGCATATTCAAAACTTCCTGCCTTGGTCCCAGTGAATGGTTTGAGATGGGAGGTGGGAAAGGGATGTGCCAATGTTACTTTGAAACTGTGAATTATATAATTGTTCAAACAAACAAACAAAAACAGAAAGAAAGAATCTATGATGATTACGGGTGGTGGGGGAGCAAAGGGGAGGAAAATTATTCATGGGATAGAGGGCAGATACATGATGATATGAGTGAATGTGTGACAGGGCAGACAATATACAGCAAGAGGGAGGTTAGAAGAAGAAGGATGAGGGTGGTGGGAGACACAAGGAGGAATGTAACAGTTAAACGATTCAACGTAAATGCTGTTACCTGTTGATACATAGAGGGGACTGCAAACATACAATGAAGGAAAATATATGACTTGTTCAACGTAAAACTGATAATCTGTTCTGTAAAGCTTCACTCAATTCACAATAAAAAGTTAAGAATAAATAAATAAATTGAAAAATTATATTTCAAGACATGTGTGATAGGATAATATCTATACATCTATGATGAAGGCCA
>NW_006409086.1:297003-298750 GCF_000296735.1 Chrysochloris asiatica
GGAAGGATTATTGTTGTTGTTAGGGACTGTCCAGTTGGTTCTGGTACGTAGCCACCGTATGTACTACAGAAGGCAACATTGCCTAGGCCTGCACCATCTTCACAATTGCTGCTATACTTGAGCCCATTGCTGCTGTCACTGTGCTGATCCATCTCATTGGGGGATCTTCCTATTTTTCACTGACCCTCCACTGTATGAAACATGATATCCCTCTCCAGGGCTTAATCCTTCCTGATAATATATCCAACGTATGAGAGATGAAGTCTAGCCATCTTGGTTTCTAAGGGGCATTCTGGTTGTGCATCCAACCCAGGTATGCTTGTTCTCTGGCAGTCCATGATACTTTTAATATTCTTCTCCAACACCATAACTCGAATCCATCAATTCTTCTATGGTCTTCCTTATTCATTATCCAAATTTCATATACACATGAAACTATTGAAAATACCTAAATCAAACTGAAATATTTGCTCTTCAACACTTTAAAAAAGGTCTTGTGCAGCAGATTCGCCTAATGCAATACGTCATTGGATTTCTTGACTGCTGCTTCCAAGAGTGTAGATGGTTGATCCAAGTAAAATGAAGCCTTTAACAACCTCAATCTTATCTCCATTTATCATGATGTTATTTATTGCTCCAGTGGTGAGGATTTCCCATAGCAAAGGCTGTAGTTGATGATCTTCATCACTAAGTATTTTAAGCCCTCTTCACTTTCAGCAAACAAGGTTGCATCATCTGCATTTTGCAGGTTGTTATGAGTTTTCCTCCAACTATGATGCAATGTTCTTCTTCATATAATCCATCTCTCTGATTATTTCCTCAGCATAGAGACTGAATGACCATAGTGAAAGAATACAAACCTGGCACACAGCTTTCCTGATTTTAAACCATTCAGTGTCCTCTTGTTCTGTTCAAACAACTGCCTCTTGGTCTATGTACAGGTTCCTTATTAGTACATTAAGTGTTCCAAAATACTCATTCTCTGCAATATTGTCTATAGTTTGTCATGATCTACACAACTGAAAACTTTTGCATAGTCAATAAAGCACAGGTAAACATCCTTCTGGTATTCTCTGCTTTCAATCAGGATCTAACTGATGTCAACAATCATATCCATCCCTCATTCCACACTCTTGTCTGAGTTCTGCTTGAGCCTCTAATAGTTAGTTCCCTGTCAATGTACTGTTGCAGCCATTTTTTAATTATCTTGAACAAAAGTTTATTTGCATATGATATTAATGCTAAAGACATTTTTAAAATGGCTTCAACACCAGGTGGTAAGAAGGTCAGGTAGATTACAGGATAAAATAGACTGTCTTAAGTGGAGTGAAAAGTTAATAGAATATAAGGTAACCACAACTGTGGGGTTGGGGGTTTAAGGAGTTGGGGAGGAAGGTGACAATAGAGCAGAGGATAGAGGTAGACACATCATAATTTGGGTGTTGGAGAGGGCAATACAAGAAGGAGGAGGAGGTGGAAGAACAAGTTAGATAGGGGAACCGGGACAGGTTAGCATGAGCTTCAATGGGACAGAGGTAAATAGTGATGCATGCTCAACCTTGGAACAACAGGGCTCTGTGATACAGGGCTCTAGGCATAGTTTGAAGAGGGGAAAGAATACTAAGATTCTTGAATGTCTTATGAATATTGGCTTCCTTTGCCTGCTATTGTAAAATAGACACTTGAGTGGGATAGAAAGGAATGTTGGGAAACAGGATTACAGAAAACTTGTAAGCCTGTCTTCATC
>NW_006409086.1:300233-301484 GCF_000296735.1 Chrysochloris asiatica
GGATTATAATCATTGTAATGATTGTAATGAAACAAAGTGTATGATTTGTTGAATGTAAAACTGATGATCTGCCCTGTAAACTTTCATTCAATTCACAATAAAACATTAAATAATAATAATAAACATGGCTTCAACAGTACAGTGACAAGGAACTGCCAGAGGTTTAAGCCAGATTCAGATGAGGACATGGAATGAGGGATATAATTGCTGATGTCAGATTGATCTTCACTGAAAGCAGAGAATACAAGAAAGATGTTTACCTTTGCTTTATTAACTGTACTTTCGATTGTGTGGATCATGACAAGTTATGGACAACATTGCAAAGAATGAGTATTCCGGAACACTTAATTGTTCTCATGAGGAACCTGTACACAAAACAAGACACTGTTGTTTTAACAAAACAAGGGAACACCAAGTGGTTTAAAGTTAGGAAAGATGTGAGTCAAGGTTGTATTCTTTCACCATATTTATTCAATCTGTAGATGGAATAAAAATTCAAGAAGCTGGTTTATATGACAAAAAAACATATTAAAAATACATGACAAAAAAAAGCATAGCATTGGGGTTGGAGGAAGACTCATTAACAACCTGTGATATGTAGATGATACAACTTTGCTTGCTGAAAGCAAAGAGGACTTAAAATACTTACTGATGAAGATTAAAGATTGCAACCTTCAGTATGGGTTACACCTCAATGAAAAGAAAACAAAAATCCTTACCACTGGACAAGTAAATAACATAAACATAGATGGAGAAAAGATTGACATTGTCAACGACTTTATTTTGCTCAGATAAAACATCAACACTCACTGACGCAGCAGTCAAGAAATACAACAACGTATTGCAGTAGGCAGATCTGCTACACAAGACTTCTTCAAAGTGCTCAAAAGCAAAGATATCAGTTTGAGGACTAAAGTGTGCCTGACCTAACCATGGTAGTTTCAATAATCTCATAAATTGGTACATGGAGGGGATTATAATCATTGTAATGTGAAAGTTGGACAGTTAATAAAGAAGGCCCTCAAAGAATTGATGCATTTGAGTTCTGGTGTTGGAGCAGAAATTAAAAGTACATGGACCACCAAGAGAACAAACAAATCTGTGTTGGAAGAAGTACAGCCAGAATACTCCTTAGAAGTCAGGATGGCCAGACTTCATCTCTCATACTTTGGACATATTATCAAGAGGGATCAGTCCCTGGAGAAGGATATCATGCTTGGTAAAGTGGAGGGTCTGCAAAAAAGAGAAAGA
>NW_006409086.1:301824-313465 GCF_000296735.1 Chrysochloris asiatica
TTATTGCTGTTAAGTGCCGTGAAGTTGGTTCTGACTCATAGCAACCCTGTATAAAGTTTCTGAGGTATTAAATTTAGGAGGAAGGGTAAGTCTCATCTTTTTCCCACAGAGCTGGCAGCTCAAAGCATAGACCTTGTGGTTTACAACCCATTGCTCATCATATGGGGCATAATAAACAAAACAAAAAATTGTTGTTAAGAAAATACAAAAATCTCCTACAAATCAGTAAGGAAAATTCAAACCAATTGATTAAAAATGAAAAAGCATTTACAAGGAGATTAAAATGGTTCATAAAAACCAAAAAAGATACTCATCCTTATTAGTAATCAGGTAAATAAATGTTACATTTATGAATTACCATGTACATGTTTACAAGCTGGCAAACATTTGTAAACTGGAACTATTATGTGTGTTGCAGGTAGGGAGAAATGAGAATCTTACTCCACTGATGGTGGGAATGTAAATTGTTGTAACATGGGTCTGTGACTGTCATAACACTACATGACCCAAAGCATCATATCTTCATCATAATAGATTGGCCACATAAAAAATATTTTATCTGTTGATTATCTCTTTGATGATCAAAATTTATAACCTGGTACCATTTGCATCTCCTCTGAAATGCTTTCTCATTTCATTTTTTCATTTTTAATAAATTGGTTTGCTTTTTCCTTATTGATTTGTAGGAGATTTTTATATTTTCTTAAAAACAATTTTTTTGGTTATTATGCCCCATATGGGGCATGTTCATGTGGACAAAGGGAAATAATTTAGAGGTAAATTTATAGGTCCCTACATGGCTTCTTTGTGACTTCCTAAAGGACTCAGCCAGCTAGCATCTTGCAGGTCCACAGGAAACTGCTTCCCAGCCTTCCATCTTTCAAAGCCCGCTAGATACCCAACCAAGAGTTCCCATCCAATGGTCAAAAACTTGCTTTGACCCAGAAATTCCAAACACACCTCATCAGAAAAAAAAAAAAAAAAAAGCCCTTTCACTCTTACAAATCTCAATTCTTTCAGTTAATTAAAATTTGGCATCTGGCAGTAACTTTGGGGAATTCAAAACTGGGCCTATCTGTCTCCTGAGCACCAAACTCAGTTGGCCAATTTATAAACTGACCTGATAGATTATATCTGGAAATCACTTGCTTCAATGATGCTTTGGTAGAGCATTTAGAAACACCAATACAACTAAAGGAACAGATGCCCATGTGACTGGGTCTAGATCAGATCAGAGAATGTTCTCAAATCCTTCTTGGAGAATCTGAGCGTTTTCCACTGTGGTTAATTAGGAAGAATGGCCTGACCAAGTAAGTCATCAGGACCTCTTCTGTCAAACAGTCTATTTTCTTGCCATCGTTGAGACTTCCAACTAAGGAAGAAAAAGAAGAAAAAAAAAAAGTCTACAATTTCTGTAGTTGGACTCTAGAAGAATTGGTTCTCCTGAGCAAAAGGAAAGGGAAAAAAAAGTGCCTAACTAAAATGACTTCTAAGCCCATGGAAAGACAAGAGAAAAAAAAATATGTCTTCTGTACCAAGAGGTGTCAGAAGCTGGGTAACATCCTCCATAATTGCTGTCATGAACTTCTCCCTCCATCTCCTCGGTGGAGGCTTCCAGGTGCACATCACCATTCCCTTATGCTAGGACTGAGTTCAGACCCTAAATACAATTTATATAATAGCTTTAAGAATTTCCCCTCCACCAAGAGTTTTGTCATCAACTATTCATAACCTCAAGGTAAACAGTTTAAATCCACCAGCTCCTCTCAGAAACCCTATCCAGGGTCACTATGAGTCAGAACCAACTTGACAGCACACAACAACAACAAATTCTTGATTAATTAATGCCTCTCTTTGCTTTAAGAGTAGTGTTGATAATTGGTTTTGTTGATTTCTTAAATTCTTGCTACAAAATCTGCACTTATCGAGAAATTTTAGGTTTAAAGGAAGCTGAAACAAGCAACTGAGAATCTGGAGAGAGGCAGGAGAAAACAGATGAAAGTAATCAAAGAATTTCTAGTACCTAGAATCCCCTTCCTTATCTAAAATTCTAATCTAATATGCTTGTGAGAGTTAATGTTCTTGCTTCTATTGACCACTCTATCAGTTCTGATCTCAATATTACGGATGGTGAAAGGAGAATGTAACAAGGACAGAAGTTACAGGGGTAAATATTGAGGTAGGTGAAGTCGATCTTTTATGAACTTTATTTCTCCCCATTCACGTACCTCTATTTTTTGTTTCTGACACTAGACCTTTCTCTTCTTCTATCCTAATTAATCTATCTTCCCAGACAGTTTTTCAAGTAATTAACATTTTCTGTGTAACTACACTAGAGAGATAGATGTATTTAGACATGGTCTTCAGCTGTCTGTATCTCTAGAAATAAAAAGCAGTCGATAATATACAAATTGAACTATGCCTTCTAGAGCTGGCTGCATTTTAAATTTAGACACAAATTATTTTGAAAAGCATGAATTTCCAGTGGTGAAATTTCAGTACAAATTGTATGGTTGTTTTTTCTTAAAATTAATTTTAAAAATCCATCCTCCTGCTCCACTTATCTATGGCAAAAACATAGACAGGATACCAATAAGCAGCCATCTGTGAAGCGCTGTCCTTGGTAAATTAGGTACCATATTAAGAGGAGAGCACTAGGCTCCACTTCTGGACCTAACACTATTGTCTCTAGACACAGAAAAACTTCTTCCCTCTTTCCCCTTTTCTAAATTCCAAAATAGTCATTCAGACTTCAGTGTGAATTGACGACACTGTATGCTGTCTTCAGAGAGGTGAGCAGAATTTGGAATTTTGTGTTTGCCATTCACTGAAAAGTTTACATAAGACTTGTCCTCACTTTGTCACCAGAGAATTAGTACTTGAGATGAGCAGGTCCTGGAATTGCACAAAATGGACTTCTGCCTGCCTTATGTGGGTTATATCTACCCTGAAATTAAATGTGGTACAATTGAAGCAGTTATTTACCTAAATTTAGGCAACAAATTGAAAGTTCTCAGAAATTTTTTCTTGAATTGAATGGACCTAATTTGTACCAATGTGGCACTGTGGGTTAATGCACCAAACTGCAAAGCGTTTAAACTGCAAGGTCATTGGTTCAAGCTCACCAGTTGCCTCCTCGGAAACAGGGTCACTATGGGTCAGAATTGACTTGACGGCACTTCAAAACAACAACAACAATTTGCTAATGTAGACGTCAGAGAAATTGTTTATTTCAACAGGATTTTACAAACACAGATATGAAACGGGCAGCTAAAAATTGACTTTTCCATTTGATTCTTCTTCACTGCAGTCTGAATGAACTTGAGCCACCATCCTGGACTGACCATTAGATAAAACTGAGAGGTAACCTGGATCTGAGATCTGAGAAGAGTTTGGAATATGAGAAGATTCCTAAATACTACAAAACAATAGTGAGGAAATCCAGGAAGACCAAGGACTAATTTATGAGCTGTCCTAACAGGAATGAAACATGTTGTTGTGAGATTTATGAGCAATGCAGCATCACCTCTCGTTATTAAGAAAGCTGATGGATTTACAGTAGATTCAGAGTCTAAGTGGGCAAGGAATAATATAAGAAACTAACATTCCAGGCAAGGGAGCTCATGAAGGAACAGAGTCTGAGAGTAAAGTTTCAAGCTTGGTATGAGGAAAGAGGCTAGCAAGGATATTATTCTACCATGGATAATAGGAAAGTGTTATTTGAAATCCAGGAAAAGTAAATACATTCATGTAACAAGTCACTAGAAGTTTGACACAGACCTGATTTCTTTTAAGTACCTGGAACAATCTAATCCATAATTATTTATTGATTATTGGATGAATGAATTAAGGTATTGAATGATAGATACATGGATAGGTGACTGAATGTGATAGATGATGGGGTAAATAAATGAAAGGTTAAATAAACAACTAATTAATGGATATATATATATGAATAAGTAAATAAATAGATGGATGAATATTTTGGTTTTAAACAACCTTTCTGAAGTGGACAAAAGTGAGCTAATAGGTGTGGTCTACATCCTGTGGGCCAGATATCTGTAGGCACCGGTTACTTTCCCAGTACATCAATCTAATACTAAATCTTTACAGTTACAAGATGCACTCCTTGTTTCTTCTCCTTTCCAGCCTCCTTCCTGCTTGGTTAACTTCTAAGACAGATATTCAGTCTGGGAGGATTCTTCCAAGACAGGCCCTAGATAGTCTGGTTTCTTTGTTTCATCTTTTCCATCCTTTCTACATTGAATAAATGTTGATTAAGGACCCATCAGATGCCTATCACTGCAATGTGTGTTCAGAGTACTAAGGCAGAACTTGATCCCTATCCTCAAGAAACATGCAGTTTAATGAAAGAAAAGAAAAACACATATTACTAAATTCCAAAGTAAAGTTAGTATCCAAATGAAGACACAACACAGTTTAGAGAGTAAGTTGTTAAATTAGAAAACACAGTGGAGAAAAGCAGAAACACTTTTGAAAATGGGAGTCAGGCAGCCACGATGCAAAAAAAAAAACAACCACAAAGATTGTGGTTCTATAGACCTGGGATAAAGATAAGGTTTAGCCAGCCATTTACTCTGTCAACACCAACAAGTTACTGAAGTATTGTTAGCTTTGGTTTCCTCAATTTAAAGATTGGGATAACATGTTCTTCTCATTTTGCTTCGTGATAAATAAATAGGAAAAAAATTAATATCTTTTAAAAACCTAGAACATTCTCCAACTCCTGGTGGCACAAATGGTTTTCACTTGACTATTAAACTAAAGGTTGGTGGTGCTAACCCACCCTGTGGCATCACAAAAGAAAGGCCTAGAGATCGGCTTCCAGAAGGATTGCTGTTGTTAGTTGCGTTGAAGGATTTCAACTCGTAGTGACCTCATGTGTAGTGAGTAGAACTGCTTGTTAGGTAGTGACTTTTCAGAAAAAGTTCACCACGCTTGTGTTTTGAGGTACCTCTGGGTAGATTTGAGCCACTAGTCTTTTGGCTAATAGTTGAATGATTAACTTCCATAGACTATAACCAAGAAAACCCTACATAGTACTGTTGTACAAGCCGTAGCTGAATGGTAACAGGTTTTAGACAGTGGTGGTGGTAGTTATGTGACATGGAGTTAGAACTGACTTATAGCGACACTGTACAATGTTTCTGAGGCTGTAAATCTTCACGGGAGCAGAAAGCCTCATCTTTCTCCTGCGGAAAAGTTGGTAGTTTCAAACTGATGACCTTGAGGTTCGCAGCCCGATTCGTAAACACTACACTATTTAATGACTAATGATGCTGAACATCTTTCCATACATTTACTGACCCCAGGTACCTTTCTTTATGAATATTCTTTCTTTCTTTTTTTTTTTTTTTTGCCCATATTTTTGTATTGGATTGTTTGTCATTTTTATTATTGACTCATAGGTGTTTGTTACATATTCTCTATTTGAGTACTGTATCCAAAATTTTCTCTCAGGATCTGGCTTCCTTTCTCTTGAAAAAGAATATGAGAAACTCAGTTTTACTTTAGCTTTAAAAAACAGGTTTGGCAATGTTCTACCTTATCTCAACTCCCCAACATACACATACATAGAGAGAAAATTATTGCTTTGAAATAAAGAATAATTGCACTGAGATAATACATGGAAAAGAATCATCAAAAGGGAAAAGATCACACAAATGGTTACTGTCGAATAGGTGTTTGTTGTTGTTAACTGCCATCAAGTCAGTTCCAACTCATTATGACCCTATATAGGGTTTTCAAGGAGTGGCTGGTGAATTTGAACCACCAACCTTGTGATTCAAACTGAGCTTGTGGTCCAGTGCTTATCCTACAGCTCCACACCAAGACACCATTAAATAGTAATGAACCAACATAAAATGTTGAAAAGAAAGGGAAAGACTTAGACTAAGGAGTAGAAGAAGGATTAGAAAACTTTTACAGAAAGCAAACTCATGACTACAATGTTACACAACAAAAGCAAAGACCCAGTTCAAGGAGATGGAACATCATCCATGAACCAGGTCTGAAAATGTTCATGAAGTTTTCAAGATCTGTTTGTAGTAAAAGAAAGAGAACTGGAAAGAGCACAAAGAGTTCAGAACTTCTGTGTCAGGAAATCAGAGAAGAGAAGGGAAGAGATCCCAAGAGAGTTATTAGAAAATGGTGGCAATGTTGAGCAATTGAAGAAAAGTGTACATAGAATGGCCTCTGGGTTGTAGGAGGAGTCAGTTGATGCTTCACTCTTCTTTCTGTTTTCTTCCAAAGGGTTGTCCTCTCTAAATGGCCTTGAGAAACCACAGTGCCATTGTTGAGTTTCTCCTCCTGGGACTGCCTGCTGGTCATCACACCAAGGCCCTATTCTTTGTGCTTTTCCTGGTGATTTACCTCCTGACCCTGTCAGGAAACCTGTTGATTATCATGATTATCAGGACCAATTTCCACCTCCATACGCCCATGTACTTCTTCTTGAGTCACCTGTCCTTCCTGGATCTCTGTTACTCTTCAGTCACTGTGCCCAAGATACTGGAGAACCTCCTATCTGAGAAGAAAACCATTTCTGTGGAGGACTGCTTGACCCAGGCCTTCTTTGTGCTTGACTCTGGGGGAACAGAGCTCTGTCTTCTTGCAGTGATGGCCTATGACCGATATGCTGCCATCTGCTACCCTCTTATATATGGTCAAATGATGAGCAACCAGCTCTGTGTGGGGCTGGTGTGGGCGTCCTGGGTCCTGGCCTTTTTGGATGCTCTCATCAACACACTTCTAGCTGGGAATTTGGACTTTTGTGAGACTCAAGTCATACCCAACTTCAGCTGTGAGATACCTTCTCTATTCCCTCTCTCCTGCTCCAATAGCTCTACTAATTTTACAGTCCTTCTCTGTTCGGCCCTCCTGCATGCCTTTGGGTCCTTCCTCCTGGTTTTCTTCTCTTACGCCCGCATTGTCTCCACACTCCTGAGCATTAGCTCCACCACAGGCAGAAGTAAAGCCTTCTCTACCTGTTCTTCCCACCTCACCACAGTGAGCTTATTTTATGGCTCAGGTTTTCTTCGCTATCTTATGACAACATCAGGTTACCCATGGGAGCTGATTTTCTCCATGCAGTACAGTGTGGTCACTCCCCTAGTCAATCCCCTTGTCTACAGTCTGAAGAACAAAGAAGTAAAAGCAGCTCTGAGAAACATGCTACAGAAGAGTTTACCACATCTCAGGTAGCAAAGAACAAGCATTGGATGACTAGGAAACAGGACAAAGTTGCAGCAGGATAGCTGAATAGCAAACATTAAAGAAAACTTTTGAAGGTCAGGATATCAGATGTGACAATATATGTAGTAGAGCCTATGTTGCAGAGCCTGCCTTTTGGGGGGAATAACTCAAGAAAAAAGTAGCAAAGTATTTCATATATTTTGTTTCATATACTTTATTTGGTTCATATTTTATCTTTCTCAAATATAGAAAATGCTTCAGATGACTGTATCAATTCAGGTGATTTGGTTCAAGACATAGAGATATATTGTGTCACTTACTATAAATAGGAATTTACTTGACAGGACTGAGTTGATTTGGTTTGTTTGTGAAGCACACAAAATGCATGTTATTGTTGTAAGGTGCCATTGAGTTGACGCCAACTCAGCAAACCTTTGTAAAGCAGAGGGAACACTGCCTGATCCTACATCTTCCTCACAATTGCTATGTTTACACCCATTGTTGCAGCCACTGTTTCAAGATAGTTTATCAAATGTTGTCTTAGATATCTAGTGCTGCTATAAAAGAAATAATACAAGTGCATGTCTTCAACAAACAGACATTTATTCTTTCTTCCTAGATTGGAAAGCTTCAAGCCCCAATTCAGAGTGCCAACTCTAGATGAAGGCTTTCTTTCTTTGTTGGCTCTGGAGAAAGGTTCTTGTCATCTTTCAATGTCTATAGGTCCAACATTCCTTGGATATCACTATGTGTCTTGGTATCAATCATCCTCTGGATCTCAGAGCTTCCCTGCACAGAGTCCCAGATCTAAAGAACATATTCCACTGCCAACTCTTCTTTCTTGATGGTAGTAAGTAGCTCTGAGCTCTGTGTACTTGTTTAATCTCTTTTATATCACAAAAGAGAGTGGCTCCAGAGACAACCTAATCCTGCAGATTGCAGCCAGCCTCATTAACATAATAAAAGAGAGCATTTACAACACATAAAATAATTATATCAGCTCAGAGCTGATCATACCAGATCGTGTATTCGGAGGTGATTACATAATTACATATGGAATCTTTGTGTGGCACTGTGGTTAATTCACTGTACTGCAAAGTCAGTTTGAACAGCAAAGTCAGATGTGCAAGCTCACCAGCTGCTCCTCAGAAACCCTATACAGGGTCACTATGGGTCGAAACTGACTCAATAGCACTTAACAACAATAACAACATAATTACATAACTACTACATGACATCATTACTTAACTGTAAAACCAATGAGAGTCATGGCCCAGCCAAGTTGACCCAGATCTCAGGCAACACAATTCAATCCATGACAGGGATCTTCTTCTTCATTGATCTTCTACTTAGCCATGCAGGATATCCTTTTCCAGGTACTGGTCCTTCTTGATAATGTCCAAAGTACATGAGACAAAGACAACCTTTCTTGCTTTCAAGAAGCATTTAACTGTACTTCTTCTAAAACAGTTTGTTATTCTAGCAATCCATATTTTCACTGTTTTTTGCCAACACCATAATTCAAATCATAATTCAATGCAACCACATCATTTCTTCTATGGTCTTCTTTTTTCATGGTCTAGCTTTTACATGCATATAAAGCAATTAAAAATATCATGACTTGGGCCAGGTGTACCTTAGTCCTCAAAGTGACATCTTTACTCTTGTTGAAACATTTCCATTTGTATTCCATCAATTCCCAGAGCCATGTTCTTTGCCAATGCTTTCAGTGCACGTCTTCCTTCAGTCCCATTGGCTCTTGATCATATGCTACCTCTTGAAATGGTTAAATATCAGCCAGTTCTTCTTAGTAAAGCGACTATGTGTATTCCCTCCATCTTTTTTCATGCTTTCTGCATTAATCAATATTTTGACCAAAGACTCCCTCAATATTTCAAGTCAAGACTTGAATTTTTTCTTCAGTTCAGT
Source organism: Chrysochloris asiatica (assembly GCF_000296735.1). Taxonomy (NCBI): domain Eukaryota; kingdom Metazoa; phylum Chordata; class Mammalia; order Afrosoricida; family Chrysochloridae; genus Chrysochloris; species Chrysochloris asiatica. The sequence continues at coordinate 310,969 of NW_006409086.1, forward strand.
CAGCTTGAGAAATACTGAGTTTGTTCTCCCCTTCTGGTTTACTGATGCCTGGTCTTTGCACATTTCATTGTAATACTTTGCTTTGTCTTCCTGAGCTGCCTTTGAGATTTTTTTGTTCAGCATTTTATTTCATCATTTCTGCCATTCACTCTAGCTTTTCTACATACAGAAACAAGCTTCAGAGTCTCCTCTCATATTCATTTTCGTCTTTAATTCCTTTCTTGTCTTTTTAATGGCTTTTTGCTTTCTTCATGTATGATGTCCTTGATGTCATCCCTCAACTCCTCTGGTCTTCAGTAAATAGTGTCCTGATATGCCAAATCTATTATTGAGATGTTCTCTAAACTTAGGTAGGATATACTCAAGGTCTTAATTTGGCTCTCATGGACTCTATTTCATTTTCTTCATCTTCAGTCTGAATTTGCATATACGCAATTGATGCTCTGTTTTACAGTCTACCCCTGGACTTGTTTTGGCTGATGAGATTGAATTTCTCCTTTGTCTGTTTTCACAGATGTAATCAGTTTGATTCCTGTGTATTTCATCTGGTGAGGTTCATGTGTATAGCTGTTATTCACGTTGTTGTAAAAAGGTATCTGTAATGACTAAGTAGTAAGTCTTGCCTAATTCTACCCTGCAATCTTCAACATCATATCTATCACCATGGCCCTGTTTTCTAGCTACCTACCCTTCCTCTGTTCCAATTTTCACATTCCAATCACCAGTAAATATCACTGCATCTTGATAGTACAATTGACCAAGTTCAGACTGAAGAAGCTGAAGAATTTTCTTCGTCATTGACTTTAGTGGTTGGTACATATTTTGAATAATAGCTTTATTAACTCGTCTGTATTGCTATTGTTTCTCTGCTATTTGTAAGGTTTTCAGTGACTAAATATTCAGAAGTAGTTTGTCACTCATTCTTCTTGAATCAACTATCAACATTCACAGAAGCAGCAGTCAAGAAATCAAATGACGTATTACATTAGGCAAATCTGCTGCACAAGACCTTTTAAAAGTGTTGAAGAGCAAAGATGTCAGCTTAAGGACTAAGGTGAGCCTGATCCAAGCTATGGTATTTTCAATAACCTCATATGGATGCGAAAGCTGGACAGTGAATAAGGAAGACTGTAGAAGAATTGATGCTTTTGAGTTATGGTGTTGGAGGAGAATATTGGAAGTGCCATAGGCTACCAAAAGGAGGAAAAGTGCAGCCAGATCGCCCCTTGGAGGCCAGGATGGCCAAACATCATCTCTCATACCTCGGACCAGTTGCTGGAGAAGGATATCATGTTTAGTAAGGTGAAGAGTCGGAAAAAAAGAGGAAGACCCCCAACAAGGTGGCAGCATCGATGGACTCAAGCATGGGAACAGTAGTGAGGTTGGCCCAGGATCGGGCAGTGTTTTGTTTGGCTGTACATAAAGTCGCTATGGGTTGGTACTGACTCGAAGGCACCTAACATGGACAACAACAACATTGCTAATGTTGTTGTTACATGGACTCAAGTCTATTCTGAGTCATAGAGACCCCTTAAAGGGTTTCTGAGGAGAAACTAGCAGATTTAAACTGCTGACATTGTGGTTAGCAGGGACTCCTGTCTTCATTGTAGGCATATAGATATTACTTTATCACAGAAAGCATTGTTCTTCAAGATAAATCTTGAAATGTTCTTTTTTATAATGAATGCAACACCATTCCTTCTGAATTTGTCATTCTTGGCATAGTAAACCATACAATTATCTGATTCAAAATGACCAATACCTGTCCATTTCAGCCTATTAATGACTAGGATATCAATTTTTATGCTTTCCTTTTCATTTTTGACAATCCTAGAGTCACACTTAGTGCATCCCACATTCCGATAATTAATTATTTAATTATTGTTTCTAATTGTCAGTCATGCTCCATCCATGTCATTAAAGTCAACTCTACTTTGAGGAGCCAACACTGACCCAGTTGTATTTTGAGTGTCTTCTAACCTAAAGAATTCATCGTCTAGAAAAATACCAGGCAATGTTCCACTGCTATTCATAAGGTTTTCAGTGGCTAGCCTTACCTAAGTGGTCTGTATCTCTTCTTCTTTTTAGTCTATCTTAGTGTGCGAGATCCCATGGAATCTATTAATCAAGGGTGATACTGCTGGTATTTAAAATACTGGCAGCATAGCTTCCAGCATCACAGCAACACGCAAGTCACTACAGTATGACAAACTGATAGACAAACAGTGGTTCTTAGGGATATCCAGAACTTTTTTTACCTAAAAGTGCACATAATACAAATTGTTACCTTCTCTTCTCATAAAACTTTTTTTCATTGAGAATTGGTAAAAAGTTTATAGACAAGATAATCAGTTTTACATTCAACAAATCATATGTTTTGTTTCATCTCAATAATTGCAATCCCCACCATGCAACAATAGTTGCTCAGCTTCCTTCCTGTGGTTACTCATGTACAAACATCCTCCTTCAAACTCTTGCATATTTGTGGTGACTATAT